>NW_025999991.1:4561967-4621710 GCF_001458135.2 Marmota marmota marmota | reverse complement strand
CAAGGGACATTCGAAAGGTCATATGAGGGTTAATTCTTGGTCAGGGGCGGGGGTGGGGGGCACATGCATAGGAAAGCATAGGCAAGCTGAGCTCAGGGGTACACACCTGTAATCCCCACAGCTTGGGAGGCCGAGGCAGGAGGATCAAGAGTTCAAAGCCAACCTCAGCAAAAGTGAGGCACTAAGCAAATTCAGTGAGACTTTGTCTCTAAATAAAATACAAAATAAAGCTGGGATATGGCTCAGTGGTTGAGTGCCTCTAAATTCAATCCCCGGTATCCAGAAAAAAAAAAAAAAAGAGCAAACTCCAGCCTCAGACAGACAGAAAGCAAGGAAGTGGTAACCTTGGCCTTTCAACTTCAAGGAACTGAATGTTCCCTACAACGTGGAAAAGGATCTTGCAAGAAAGTTTTGTCTCAAACCCATGAAAAGTCAGTATAGACCTCCGACACCTTGATTTTAATCCTATGAGACTGGAAGCAGAGCAACTAGCCTAGAGTTCTGACCCACAGAAATGCAAATATAATGAATGTGTCTTAAATGTATTCACCAAGTGCTTATGATTCATCTTGGTCACAAAAGAGAACCAATATGGCACACATACACACACCACCCACATGCAGCATATATATTGCACCTTCATATGTTCTTCTGTTGCTCTTCATGAATACAGTCACAAGGTCAGTGATATTTTCAAGCATATTTTGCATGGAAGATACACATTGCAAACTTTCCAGGGTTCTATGGATTCTATTGTCCTGCAAAATTAATCTATAAATTCGCCTGAGGAAAAATGAATTTCAAGGTAATTTAATATCAAATATGTATGCATGCAGTCAACAACTTTATTTTCTTTGCATTCTCAGGTGATAGGTAATTTTCTTCTTTTATATTGGAACAATTTCAAATAAGAAGATTAATAAAATGTTGATTTCTTTATTTTTAAATGTAAAGGTACTGGTACTCATTTTTATTCACTGAGTAACTTATTATGAGATCCGTACCGCTGAAACACTGCATTCAACAGATGTGAGTTTTTACAGTGTGTTTTATTTTTTCTGGCACCTACGTTGCCTCACCAATTCTGCCAAAATATATGAGAAGAAACAGCAACTGGAGCATGCTGTTGCCCTTAATTTACAAATAAGGAGTCAGAGCCAGATTACGCCTTCCCTTAAGGCTCCAATGTCTCACCTTTAATTGACAATGCACCCTTGTATTAGTTTGAGCAGGCTGCCATAAGAAAATACCACAAACTGAGTGGCCTAAAGCAACACAAATTTATTGTCAGATACTTCTGGACGCTGGGAATCCAATGCCAAACTGTCGCAGGATGAGGGTCTCTCTGACCCTTGGGGGATCTTTCTGTGCTAACTCCTAGCTCTTTGTTTGCTAGGAGTCCTCAGAGTTCACTTCAGTTTCTCTTTCATCAGCACATACTGTGTCTCCCTGTCGTCACAAGGCTGTCTTTCTAGAAGGACTCTGGTCATGGGACTAAAGGCCCACCCTACTTCAGAACAGCCTCATCTTAAACTGATGACATCTGCAATGACACTTTTTCCAAATAAGGTGACAGGTGACGTTCTGAAGTACTTGGCTTGAACACTCCAACCCATTTTTCTTTGGAAGCTTACAATATAATCAATAACAAGAGGACACCACAGTTTCATATATTGACATTTAAAAAGCAAGATCTTAGATTGTGAAGTTGAACACAAGACCATATTCTTATCATTGCTCCTCTTTTCCTTTGGAGGGTGGGGCAGGTGGCTGTGCACACTGTCCCTTTGTCTCCTTTGGGCGTCCTTCCTCCTGACCTGTGCACTGACCAGCCACGGTTCACCTTGCTCAGGCAGGAGAACACCTAGGTTTAGTTCCAAGTTCCTCATGCTCTACCAAGCCCCCAAGAACCCCTTGACATCTACTGATTCACTTGACACCAGAAAACCACGTAAGGAATAAGCAGATATGTACAGATTAGCTCATCTCATTCTTGTACATAGGCAAGAGAAGAGAAGTTAGAAGGTAAGTTTATACCCCTAGAAATGTAGTACCACAACATGTTCTAGGCCTATTTAGACAAAGCTGTTGCCAGGAGGTGGTCTGGTATCCTGAAAAACTAAATCAACTACTCTTTTAAAAGTAGATGTAAAAAAGTAAGTAGTTAGAACTTTTTATTGTCAATTATCTTCAAATCTGAGTAGGTCAAAGAAAATAACAAAGCTTTAATGTTAGTATTTATTATTCTCATATCAAAAAAGTTATGATTTCAAATTAGGGTTTTACAACATATGTGATGATCCAATCATCATCTAAAAGGGAGAAAGATTAATTAAATCCACTAAAGGAAATATGCCAGTGGGTGAGGTGGTGCAGGCCTCAGCGGCTCTGTAGGCTGAGGCAGGAGGATTACCAAGTTCAAAGTGAGCTCCAGCAAACATGAGGTGCTAAGCAACTCAGGAAGATCCTGTCTCTAAATAAAATACAAAATAGGGATAGGGATGTGGCTCAGTGGTTGAGAGCCCCTGAGTTCAATCTCTGGTATGCCCCCCCCCAAAAAAAAAACAGAAAAAAGGAAATACGCCATTATTGTTTTTATTTTGAGAAATTTATATTGTCTGGATAATAATATGAAAAATACTTTAGTTGGGGAAACATTCAAATTCTTTAAAATATATTACTGTAATATTACAATTTTATTTAGAAATACATTACAGTTTGGGGGAAACCTACAAATATTTTTAGGGGAAATAAGATTTATACCAACCATAACCAGATTTCAATTATTTGTGAATTACTTTCTGTGGGTTTAAGATAATTATGAATGTAAAATACTTGACCATTTGTACCTCATAATAATATGGTTTATCAAATTAAATATACTTATAAAGGACAAATCTTAAAGATTGTATTACGTGAATATACATCTTCAGTTTTCCCTTGAAAATAAGTGAATCTTTGAAAATTAATCTATACAATCTACCATATTAGCCAACAAAAAATGAAAATAGTGACCCTATCTATAAATGTGGAAAATCATTTAGAATAAAGTCAATGCCCATTTATAATAAAAACACTCAAAAGCTAGGAATAGAGACTAACTTCTTCAATCTAATAGGAGTCATCTATACAAAAACTACCATTACAGTCAGTGGTGCATAATGGGATATTCTCTCCTAAGGATAGGACCAAGGCAAGGTTATCCATTCTCACCATTCTTGTTCAACAAATTTCTAGAAATTCTAACCAATGCAATAAAGTATGAAAAGGAAAATAAAGAGCAGAAAAAGGAAATAAAACTGAGCTTATTTGCAGTTTTCATAAGTGTCTACATAAAAATCCCTAAGAAACATACAGGGAACTTTATAAAGTTCAGCAAAATTTTAGCACGAAAAATACCTATAAAAACCACTTGTGTTTTTATAAACTGGCAATGCACATGTGGACACCAAAGTTAATAATATATTTACATTCATTCAAAAAGATGAAATAATTAAGGATAAATCTGCCTAATGCAGTACAATATATGTATGCTTAAAACTACATTATATTTATGAAATAAATCAAAGCTCTAAATAAACTGGGATATACCATTTTCATAGAATGGAAATCAGCATATATTGAAGTCAATTCTCCCTGAATTGATATATGTGATGAAGACATAAAAAAAAAAATCCACTTTTTGTTAATAAAGACAATATTATTTTAAAAAATATATTGAAAGGCAATTTTTGTGAAATAAGAAAAAAATTAAGAAAAGTCAGTCCACCTAACTTCAAGACTTATAAACTACAGTCAATAGGACTGTGTGGTTTTGATGGAGTATTAGATATGTAGATCAATGAAACAGAAAAGAGAGCCCAGAAATGGAACCACACAAATATGCCCCTCTGGTTTTAAAGAAATATGTAAAAGCAACTCATTTGAAAAAATATATTCACTTCAACAAATGGTGTAACAGCGATTGAAAGATCCATAGGCAAATAAAATAAATAAATATATTATGATGGAAATCTCACATTTCATGCATTAACTGAAAATGGGCTGTGGACTCAAATATAAAATGCTAAACCATAAGGCTTTTTAGAAAAAATAGAAGAAAATATTCAGTGTTTAGTGTTCTTAATTTTCTTGGACCTAACACCAAAAGTATGATCCATAAAAAGAAAAATTGATCAATTGAATTTCCTGCATTTAAAATTTTTTGCTTAATAAAAGATCTTGTTAAGAGAATGAAAAAACTCAACCTCACATTGGGAAAAGTATTTTGCCACATAATTGATAGAGTTCTAGTATTTATAATAAAAGATCTCTCATATCTCAATACATATTTCAACAAAAAAGATACGCAGAACACAATCAAAAGAAAATATCTTCAACATCATTATTCATTAGAAAAAGGAGAATTGAAACCACCTTGTGATATCACCACACACAATCAAAATGACTAAAATAAAAATATTGACACAAAACACCTGTGAAGATACGGAGAGACTGGCTCACTCCTATATTGGGGTAGGAATATTATCTAGTACAGCTCCTTTGGAAGATAATTGGGCAATTTCTTTAAAAATTTCATTGGCAACTACAATTCAATTCAGGCATTACACTTCTGGGCATTAATCTCCCAAAATGAAGACTCAATTTCACACAAAAACTTGTATACATGAAAGTTCTTAGCAACTTTCTTTTTAGTTTAGGCCAAAGTAAAATAGTAGAAGAAGCCTACATGTTCTCTTCCTTGAGTGGTTAGGCTATGGTACATCCATACTATGGAATGTTACTCAGCGGAATAGAAAATATAAAGGGCATAATGTATGATAATCTATGATTTTATTCTTACATAATATTTGACTGACACAGTTATAAAAATGAAGAAGAACCTGGGGGTCATCAGAGATTGAGGGCAGAATGGTAGCAAAGGGTAAGTGTGAATTCATACAAAATACTCAGGGTCCTAGTGGTTATGGAAGTAATCTGTGCCTTGATTACATCCATTTCAAGTCCTAATTAATGCTGTTTTACTATAGCTTTGGAAGTATTACCATTGGAAAAAAACTGAATAAATGGCAAATAGAATCCTTTTCTTATGACTGCAAATGGATGCATATCTCAAAATTTTAGAAATTATACTAAACCTGTTTTCCTTTTGTCCAGAGGACAAATTAGATATTTCTTTGCTTCCCCCATCCCTTCATGTTTACATTTATCATGAAGTTCTATGTATTGCTTTTAATTATGTGTGATTTCCACCACACTTTTCCATTTCATTTACATCCAAATTAGTTTGATTTTGTCTAGACTTATCTTTTCTTACTGTTCATTATATTCCTAAAAATATTCTCAGTCCCTAGTATTTAAAAATTTTTTTTTAGTTGTAGATGGACATAATATTTTTATTTTTGTTTATTTGTATTTGGTGCTGGGGATTGAACCCTACCTGAGCCCCAGCCCCAGCCCTCAGTCCCTAGTATTTTATAATTCTTTTCTATACTCTATATCTTAATTCACAAATACAAATACAATGAGCCCTCTGGGTCTGTGGGTTCTTCACATATAGACTCAATTAATCACAAATATAAAATTTTTAGGAAAATAATCGTATCTATACTGAATGTGTACAGACTTTTTTCTTGTGATTATCCACCAAACGATACAGTATAACAGTTATTTACATGGCATTCACATAACATTAAGTGTTATAAGTAATACAGAGATTTTTTAAAGTTTACAAGAGAATGTGCTAGGTTTTATGCAAATATGATACCATTTCTAGAAGGGACTTGAGCTCCTGGGGATTTGGGTACCCAGGGTGGGAGTGGGGGAGGGTTTCTGGAACCAATTTACATTAATAACAAGGGATGAAGGTACATTTTTATATAGGAAAAACAAGATAGGAAATTTATTTGGTTGGAAAGTGGACCTTTTAGAATCTTTCTTCACATTGTTTGTTTTTCATTATTTCCTCTGTACTCCATGATAAATGTAAGCACACCAAACCTGTGTTGTAACGTTCTTTTCATGCTCCTTTTGCCTTTATTCTCAATGTCACCTTGTCTACCTGGGGAACTCATGCACAGTCCTCAATGCTCCACTGACTTAAGTCTTCCTTGGACTTTTTCTCTTATCAAATTGCCACATTTTCATGATGCATCTCTGCTTGCTTCCTCCTTCACTACCCCACGAGCTGTTTGACAGTTTGCTCATCTTCTCATAAGCCGTAGCCTCTACAGTGTGTGGTATGATACGTGCTCAGTAAGTTTTAGTAATATTAATAAATATCATTTTATATCATAATGCCACTTATTTTATGCTATCTTCTTTATCCCTAATCTTCATAACAAATTGGCAAGGTGGCTTTTATCATCAACATTTTTCTAAGTGAGAAAGTTAGAAGATATTTTTCTGAAGTCACAGCTGGTCAGTACCCTTGAAAAGAAATAGTTTAAAGCCTTTAGACAAACCAGTAAAAGTAAGGCTTTCACTAGTACCTGTCATCAGGCCACCAAGCCCATTTGTCAGTCTATTGTTATTCCACACCTCTTAATGAAAAGTAGAATATTATGCCGTAAAGAAAGGTCCAAGTAAATCACAGGAAGGGAAAATTAGAATGAAATTTTACATTTTTCACATTTATGATAATACATTTCTACAGTTTCTTAGAAAACTAAACATAATTTTACTATATAATCTAGCAATTATACTCCTACTTACTTACCAATTTAAAAACTTTTATTTACAAAACTCCCTACAAGCCCCAAACTGGAAGCAAACAAGATATTTTTCTATAGATGAATAAATGAAAAAGCTGTGGTACAATGGAAAGTCTTCCAGCAATAAAAACAAGTGCACCGCAAAACTACAAGAAGACCTGAGTGGACATCAAACTAATATTTCTAAGTAAAATACTGAGTCTTGAAACATTACAAACCCTGCAGTTCCCATCATACAGCATTCTGGAAAGTTACAACCATGAGACACTGAAAAGAGAAAAATATCAGTGATCCCAAGGGTTTGCAGAAACAAAGGAGAAAGTATAGGTGAAACACAGGGGACTTTTTTAGGATCATAAAACTATTGTGTGTAATATTGTAATGATAGATTCACAGCTTATGCATCTGTCAAAAGCTATAAAACTTTACAGCACAAAGACAGTAACTTACCATATGCAAATTTTAAAACAGATCATTTGTGGGGTAGAGGATTCCCAGAAAGAAATGCAGAATAATAAGAGAATTTAACTACTATGAGTGAATGAAATAACTTCATTGAAGGAGGAGTGGGGGAAGGTTCAGGCTTAAGTAACTTTGGAAATGACTAAAGGCAGACAGAACTGCACATAAGTACTCTTCTGAGTTGTTCAGTGATTTCCCGTGGGGGTGCTGGTGTAACCTGTATACTGGAACTGGACAAATAAGTAAATAGAGAGTAAATGATGGGAGCCAGGCTTCTTAACACTGGGCTGGGAATTTACAAATGTGCAAGGGAAAGAGGCTGCAGTAATCTACATAGTGTCAGAGTTGTAGACAACAATATGTACTCATGGAGACTTTACTATAAATACAGATTGTTACATACATAAAATTATACAAAACCACTAGTTAGTATATGCACATATATTTTCTTGCTCTGTCACTGAGGCAACCTAGAAGCAATAGCATCCCAGCTGCAATGAGCACAACCAGCACCTAGCACTTGGTTCCTAACACCATTCTCCAAGAAATGAAACCAAGCTCCAGAGAGAAATAGCTCCTGGACTGGAACAGAAACTCTATCTACAGATAGCACGCATACATAGTTTACTGTATGCCTATTCTGTACCCCTTCATCTGAAAGGCCATAAAAGAAGGACAAACTTGTAGTAAGGAGCACAGTATATCTAGACTTTTGTTTTTAAACTATTATCCAACAAAAGGTTCAGTTTTATGAACAGTAGCTGATTCTAGCTGGGGCAGAAAATATACAAGATAAGCATGGGACATCTCACAGCACCAGAAACAAGAAAGTGCTAAAAAACAAAGAAAAATCCAAAATCCACATTTATTGATTTTTATGTCAAAAGCATACAGGAGCCAACAGGAAGAGCTCTCAGTGGTCAAAGCTGGGAGAACTTGAGAAAGAGAGTGAATAAAGCAGTACTGGACTATAACACAAAATATAAACATTCATGAGTCCATATTGATATAAGTAACTTATTGCATGAGTAAATAAATGGGGAGAAAGGACAAATTTCTCTTGTAGAAAAATTCAAATAATTTATGTGGATACTCCATATTCATGGAGGAAAAGCATAAATCCCTATTCTAAGTGTCCCCTAAATATGGATTGGGCATGGTGACTTCTTTTCAAAGATCACAGCATGGGGGGAGAAAAGGAAAGTGACTCACACTGTGGAAATATGACAGACCTTACCTCAGTCAGGTGGAAAAGGGGACCATCCACTGGGACAAACCATGTTGACCACTTTACCCTGGATGTACTTTCTGAAAACTCATCATCCCCACAAGGAAAAGAGCCAGACCAATTCCAGCAGGATAGCAACATACAGAAGAACACTTGATCAGTAAGTGCTCCTCCAAACCATCAGCGTCATCAAAAACTGAGAAACTGTCCCAACCAAGATAAGCCTAAGGAGACATGAACACTAAATATAATGGAATACCGAAGGCGGGATCCGGGAAAAGAACACACACCAGGTCAAACCAAGGAATCAGGGATCTGAACAAAGCATGGACCTTAGGTAATGACACATCAATACCAGTTCCTTAAATGTAATATACGCACCAGATTAATAATATAAGATGTTAATAATGGAGAAGATTGTACATGGAAAAGTAGGGGCTTTCCTTACTCTTCTTTCAATCATTCTATAAATCTAAAGCTGCTCAAAACAAGTCGACTAAAAATAAGTAAATTTAGTGGTCAGTTCAAAACATTAAACAAAGCTCACAGGAGAAGGGCAGTGTTTTCCCCAGGGGGGGCCTTGCTTTGCTCTTGGTGCTTTACGCCGAGAGAAGAGGTTTAGCATCTCAGTATGGGCCATATTGGTTGCCAGTGATGTGGGCAGTGGACTCAGCTGGCTTGGGAATTTAATTAATAGGTGTTGCTCTGGAGTTCTGGCTTTGGCTGGGGTGCAAAACGATTCATTCCCAAGTGGGAAAGTGGAGATTTTCAAATCTGAACTATAAGTATGAATCAACATTTTAATAGGAAGTGGTACCAAGTTTTTATAAAAATTGTTATTTAAATATATCATGATCAGTATTTATTTTCCATGTTTAACTTGAGAAAATATTAGCATGAAAGTGTTTATCAGTCACGTATTAAATAAATGACTAGTTCCTCTAAAAGTGAAGGCTTCTTCTCTCTTCTTCATAATCATCAAATGCAGCTTGCCACTCACAATTTGTATATTTCCTTTTGTTTTCTGCACCCAAGTTATTAAGTTGTGTTTCCAAATGGCTATTCATTTGTAATTAATTTAATCTTCACATTACAGTAGTCATGCTTGTGTTAAAATGTGTAAATGTAGATTATTCAATATAGAAAAGGAAACACCTGGTAAGTGAAAAAAAATGTCAAGAGGTAAAATCATCCTTCAGGGAAAAAAAATGTAATTATATTGCTTAGGAACAAAACATCCCTTATTTAATATTTTCTCTTGCTTAAAAAAATAATCTTCATATATAAAATTAGTCATCTTTTATTCAACAATTTCAATTTTCTTTGTTGATGATATCATTAAAATAATTCCATTTAACTTTATGTCCTGGTTGTCTCAAGCTAATAATCACAGTACATAAAACGAAATGAAAATAGGTATGTCTTGTATGTGAACAGTTTTTTAATTCAAGATTTCTTATGTTCAATCTTACAATAAATTTTAAAAGAGAGTAATGCTTTCAAAAGTCCTCAGAAATAAATTGTTCTACTATCTGTTAAGTGTGCTGGATAATTTAGGAATGTTATTACAAAATAACCTCTATGTTTTGCTTTCTGACAGGCAGCCAATCATGTACAAATTACAGTAATTCAGTCCCCATAACCTCTCCAAAGTGATTCTGAAACACAAATACTTAATAATGTGCAAAGGAAAAATAGATCATGATCAGTATTTATTTTCCATAAATAAATAAAGGTTTATTTTCCATAAACAATGTAAATAAAAGATATAGATAAATATGTCATAGAAGAAATAAAAATATTGATAAGAAGTAGTACCAATTCAACCTTCATCCTGTACTTTTCAACTTCTACTTCCAGAAAGATCTTCTCTGAGTGCATCCTGACAAGGCATTTGCCCAGTGCAGACCCAGGGTGAGAAGCCAAGTCAGAGTGTAAGGTGACAGAGGCTAGGAGGTGGGGACCCCAAAGAAGGCAGTGGAGGCAGAGAAGGTGGTGGGCAGGGTGGTGGGAAGCAGCCCTCCAGGAGGGGTGGGTCAGAGCCAGTCAGGAGTTGCAGGAGGCCCAGACAGCCCTCAGAATCAGGGGCAAGTACAAGTGAGAATCCACACACACACGCAGTTAGAAGCTGAGAGTCACGGTCCTGGTCGAGGCAAAGCCACATCGGTCACACGGGAGGAAAAGGCTCCCCTACTGGGAAGCAAGGAAAAATCAGGAAGCTCACAGGGCTGGTGTGGAAGAGCCCGGTGGGGGTCAGGTGACCCGGGAGAGACTTGCACTCCAGCAGGAAGTTGACGCCTGGCACTGCCACCCCTCATCCTTGCACAATGTGGGCCTCAGAGGGCCCTGAAGTCCTTGCCAGCCAGAGCAGAGCAGGAGAAGGAGGGACGCAGAGCTGGCAACTGCAGATCTCGCGGCTCACGTGCCACTCGCTCCACAGAGAGCCCCCTGTGATGGCCCTGGACTCCAGGGCCTGCCAGCCTGGCCACGTCGAGGCAGGAACCCATGGTCCAGCTCCTGCTCCTCGCCCAAGTCCAAACCTTCCCCAAATCATGCTCCTGGATACGAAAGGCAATCGGTTCATTCTGCCTTCACTGTAAGATCTCTTCCCTTTTTGAAAAAGTAGTCTTGGATGTATAAACAAAACAAATCAAGAATAAGTTTTGACAAGAGCAACTCAGATGGCATGATTAAAGCAATTCAGATTGTCTACAAGCAACTGAAAATCACAAATCAAGGGGGAAAGGTTTTATTTTTTTCTTCAGTTTTTTGATTTCTAATGAAATTTAACGATGGAAGACAGATATTGTTTGCCCATCACAAAGATACATATTCTTTTATCTTTAATGTATACCGTGAAATAAATCGGTGAACAGTGCTTTTATGGGCTTCTCACTGTAACATGCTGCGGAGGGACGGCTAGGTGGCAGATTCCCTCACTCCATCACCCCGGAGAGGGTCTCAGCTGTGGGTGGGACTGAGTGGGGGCCTTCTACAGGGTCGGGGACGATGCGGGGTCTGCCTGTTGCGAAGTACATGGGTGCTCAGGAGCACAGGTCCACTTGTCGTGGTCCATGCAGCCACAGCGGTGTGGCCCCAAGTCTGATTCTGAAGACTGGCCTCTGTGTGGTCACTTGAACCAGCCTCTGTGGGGACCAGGCCTCTATGGGGCCGACCATCTCACTAGTCTTCACGATTCCTTCCAATCGACACTACAGACAGAAGCCACAGGGCTCTGGGCTCTTCTCCAGGAATGGCGCCCCAGAGACTCCAGGCTGTCCCCACACAGGCCTGCCACGCACTCCTGGGCCCCATCCGCCTTGCTCCCCCTCACTCTCTCCAAGTGCCTGTCAACTCGGCTTGCTCAGTCTTCTCCAGTCCTTCCACTTGCTTCTCCATCGGGACCACCAGCCAATCCACGACCACCCCGACTCTCACCCACATCCAGGCTCTTGGTTCACCACCTGCTCCCGTTTCTCCACAAGCAATGAGAAGATTTGAAAGTCAAATCAAGGTGAGGACATGTCCTTTAAGAGCTTCCTGCTTCTCTTAGCATAAGATACCTTCCTGGGCGTCACTCATCCTGAGTAGCAGTCTAGGAGATCTGGTTCCTGGTTTCCTCACCAGTCTATAAAAAGACTCCAGGCTCTCTCACCAGATCCAGGTATCTGGCCTTTGAGTTTCTGCCTTCCGCGGCTCTTCCTTCCTGAAAGCTTCTGGGTGGGATTTGTAAATGGGATTTTAAACCTACTTTCTGCAACTTTGGTGTCACAACCTTTAAGCCTGATCAGTTCGCTCTCTCCAACATTTCAGTGCTCACTCAAATGCCAGTTTCAGCAAGAACTGGCCTCGATGTTTAACAGGACTTTATTACAACTTCTGAAACAATTGATGGTGAAATTGCTGGATGCCTGCCTCTTCTAGTAGAGTACCAGCCCCATGAGAGCAACGTTCGCCCTGAGTCGCAGGTTTGTATAATTAAGAGAAGGGTTATGAAGAAAAAAGAATGATTAGAACCAAGAGAGAATGACAGATTCATGAACGACAGCTGAGAGCCTGGCTGAGGTCGGAGGCATAATTGAGAGTGAAGTCTCAGCACCCAGCAGTGGAACCAGCAAGGAAGGTTCTGTTGCGTAGTGTCTGGAAACACCAGTGGAGCAAAGTAGCCAAAAACCTGTCCAAAAGCATTTAAATTACATGGGATGTAAGAAGAAAGAATAGCTAAGAAAGAATTTGCTTCTGGCCTCATATTTGTTTGACTGAATACCACAAGGAGATTCATAAATTTAATGTAGAAATTCTAAACTTGGTTTCAAATTAGACCAGAGCAGAGCAAACTGTTAAAAGAAAGGGGGCTAACGTCTTTGTTTTGAAACCATGTTTTAAGTGTCTATGGATTCATGGCAGAATCAATCACAATAGAATCAATATGAAAATAAAAATTACTTGCGAAGAAAGGGGATAATGATTAGATTATGTACTTAGCTACATAAAAGACCAACCTGATGAATACAAACTCACAATTAAAGTTGTAGACATAAACACTATTATTTTTTTTCTCCCAAATAGTCTTTTTTTAATGAGTAAAAATAACATAGTTTACTTTCAAGTTGTCATAAAAAAAGATGCATAAGATCAAATTATTTAAATAATCACTATGATTGATATTGGGTGAAAATAATATGAATTGCCATTACCAACCATGAAAAATTAGTTAAGAAGATTTTAAACTTCTTCATGTGATACTAAGAAGATGCTGAATTGGTTATCAAATTATCCCAGGCCCTCTTGGTTAGGAAACTAATTTTACTGGAACAGCTGACATTGTGCATTCATTTAACGAAGCCACAGGACAAGAGAACACTCCACCAGATGTTCTGTGTCAGGGCACCAAGGTTTTCTTTTAGCTGAGCCCAGCAACTCTTCCAGGGCATCCTGGGAGATGGCATCTCTTGCAGGGCAATATATGAAATCAGGTGTTGAGCACAGAGGGAGTACAATTTACTGTAACAGTTTCGACAGTCTCAGCAAAAAATTTGTTCCATGAACAGAAAAAAAGAAGTTCAACCAACCTCTCCTCACAAAAGAAATTGTTAATTTTGCAAGATAAATGCTCACCTTTCTTTACATTTTATGCCATTTCTGCACAGCTTCTGTGAGATTTGTAAATGGGATTTTAAACCCACTTTCTGCAACTTTGGTGGCACAACCCTTAGGCCTGTCTCAAAGCTGAGATCTACAAGGTGGGGTAGAGAGTGATAAACATGGCCAACCGACATGACGTCTTAACTGTTCACCTGTCCGATGGAATGTTCCAGGACATAATTGTGTAGGTTTGCCTTTTCCAGCCCCTTTCATTTTTAATGGCAATCTTCCTCTAACATTCCTCACATTGGTTTTAAGGAAATCCCTGAGAACTGACATGTATCAGAACATGTGAGCATGTTGGGAAGTTCACACACCTCAGAAAACCATCACAAGTCATCACGACCTGTGGTTATATTTTTTGCAAGGACATATAAGCAGAATTAAGGAACCTGGCAAGAGAGTCACAAAAAAATAATAATACATTCACGTTACTTGATTTGACTCAAAATTACAGCTGGTAGTTCATAATTCTTTAGGTCATTTGTGTTTCCATTCCTGGAACTCTCCCAAAGCAGGCATGTGCCAGAAGTAAAGTAAAAACTGCACCCACAAATTAATTTCCTAAGCATTTGAAATGACTGAAAGCTCACTGTTAAATGAGCAAATACAACTTTTTTTAATTGTGAGTTTTCAGTTAGTGACAATAATTATATAAGCATCATTATGATTTTTCTCCAAATAACCACTCTTCACAGTCGAAATGAGAAGGAATTTTTGAGTTGACTCAGAAATAATGTGGACATTGTTACATATTTGAACTTCTACTATATTCAAACATATTACTTTCTCTAAAGGAATACACTGCAAATTGTTAGGAGAGGGAACAGTCTTCTCTTTAATATGTCTCTGCATCACAGAGGAAGACAATAATTAATAAGACTTATTTGTGTAAAGGAGGTTTATTGGGGATTGCAATGGATTGATTTGTATCTCCCAAGAAGGAAGACCTCATGGTCCATAAATGTGAATGTGAATTTATTTGAAAATAGAGTCTTTGAACATGTAATCATGTTCAGATGAGTTCATTGGCCAGACATGGCGGTGCGTGCCTACAACCCCAGCAGCTTGGGAGGACTACAAGTTCAAAGCTAGCCTTAGTAACTTAGGAGACACTGTTAGCCTCCTCACTGTGAGACAATCAATGGCAAATATTTTATCCCAGGTTTTGCAATGATTTTTATCTTTGCTAAATAGTATCTCTACAATGATGATATATTCAATATTTCTCTTTCCGAACCTCAATAGTCTTTTGTATTTATTGTCTACTATTTTTTTGCATAAGATTATGAAGTGTCTCGTAGTAACATGTGTATATAATTAAATTTACCTTTTAGTTACCTAGAACTTATTATGAGCAATATCAGGTTCAGCTTTTTCTCTTTAAACTGATGGTTAATGGTCCACACAATGCTAATTCCTTAGTGATTAATCATAGCATGCATGCTCATCTATGCCATTTTTGATTCTAAACTCTCTTCTCCATGGAGCTTGCTCATGCATACATCAATAATGCAATTTTATCACTGGCTGTGATTTTGTAGTATAAACTGCTACTAAAAGATGCTTTTCTTCATCCTTAAATCCTTGAACTTTACATTTCACCACGTACATATGCAGAACAATGTTAGATTCAACCTGCCCAATTTTGTTTTCAAGACAGGGACTGAGATTCTTCTTGATCAACTTTAGTTTCAGAGTAACTCTATTCTGTTTGACATCTTCACAATTCCAGTTCTTTCCATGCAGGACTTCCTTGGTGAAGCTGTGTAGGTTTCTTAATGAAAGCCTTTCTGAAGCATTGGACAACTTGCTTGCTAGTTTTTAAAGTTTATTCCCAGGCTTTGGTAACTTGTGCAAATATTGCTTTTTATTTTCCTTCCTGACATTTATTAATCGGTTGCTACTTATTAGTATATTTGCTAGTTGACCTTATTTTTAGCCACTTTTCCAATATACCATTTATTGGACATTTCCTAATGGGATTCAGATTTCCAGAGGTAATAAGAGTACTCATCATCTCATCATCCCTTTTCAATTTCTACTTATAAAAATTCGACACTTTAAAAGTAATATTGTGCAATAATATTTTGACAATTATTTTCAAGGTAAGGAAGTTTTCTTGTTCCCAGCATACAAAACAATTTTGTTATCTGTGGCTCTTATTAGATATCTTTGGAAATTTTTTTAAACTTCACAATAGGTAACAGAGGAATCCATCTCGAGGCCAAAATCTGTGTGACCCTTCAGACCTCACCATGGGCCATTACAGATGTGCCGGGGGGAAGCTTCCCTCTTCGGAGGAGTCCTGGTGCCAGCCAGTGGACTGCTGCCTGCAGGGAGTGGCACCTGAGGATTCAGCCCATCCCACCCAACATGGCATTTGGCCACATCTTTCTCAGATGCCTCTGCTGAGACCAGCTTTCAGGGGGCCTGAAGGGGCCCCTCTCACCACGACTTAGCACTCAGTCATCTTTCTCTCCAAGTCCTTTCTCCCCTCCTTCCAGCCCTGGGTCCATGACATGGCAGGGGCCTTGTTTAGAGCTCTCAGAAATGAGAGGACCCCAGCCTTTGGGGACACTTGTGACACACACTGATGGTGTTACATGGGAAATGGATGCTGGAGGACCCGCAGCTGCCCAACATCCTGCAGCTCAGCTGTTGCTCAGCCACTTCTCGGCTCTTGACAGCAATACAGTTTATCTGCTTCTTTGAAATGGTAACATGAGCCTTCAGCTTTAATCTGTTAGTTTAATGAATTGCATTAATAACTATCTGAAGCTGAAGTTTTCTCTGCTCTTAGGATAAAACTTAGTTGCTGCTGGTGCAATCCTCCTTTTAAAGACAAGCATATTTGTTTCTGTTGTTTTAAGGTTGCTTGGCTCACAGCTAGGAGAGGTGATCTGCACTGTTGTTCAGTTATTGATCCTGTTTCTTTCTGCACACTTCTCCCCATCCTGCTGTCCTTCACATCTGATGGGCATTTTCATTTGGTCTGTGCAGGCAGTTAGCACCAGGGTACAGTTTTGTTTGATGTGGAGGTATTTATATAGCATATGTGGGTTATCTGCTTTTGTCCTTATTTGTCATTTTAAAAAACTCTGAGCATCTTTGTATTTCAGTGAGAGATCACAAGTATTTTTATAGCTGAAATTTTGGACTTTTCATTTTTTTTTCAACTTTTGCATTTACTATTTATGGCTAATATTTCCTTTCCTTTCCTTTTCCCATGGCATATACAATGTTTTCATGAATTTTCTTTTTATTTTTCTCAGGATTTTAGTAATTAAATATCAGATTTCTATTTTTCCACTGTCCTTAATATATTAAAACTTATATCTTGGACTGGGGCTGTAGCTCAGTAGTAGAATGCTTTCCTAGCACATGTGAGGCCCTGGTTCAAACCTCAGCACCACATTAACAAATAAATAAATAAAATAAAGGTATTTTGAAAAAAAATTTCAAAAAACAAAATATCTTAACATATAACTTTCTACTAATACCAAAATTAAGTAGCAGGTTTCAACTTTTCCACTGTTCTTTATATAATAAAACTTTTACATTTATCTTAACATACTGATGTTTAAATTGATCAATATCCATAACAAACTGATTTAAAAAACACACACACACACACACTTATACTAAGAACTATAAAGGTTTTGTTGAGATCACCTGGAGTTTTCATTTCAGAATGTTTTTCAATTATGCTGTTTGAGACATCCTTTTTAATAACTGCAACAGAATATACAGCCACAAAGTCTCGACAATTCCTTGGTCTATGTAAAGACTGTGAATTTAGGGGCACCATTTTCTTTACCAGTCGCTCTTTCCTGATATTCTTTATTTTCTCTCCATATACAGTTGGATCCATTCTCAAAGTTTTTTGATTCTGCTTTGTGTGGGGGCAAAGTGCATAGATAGGATGTAAAATGTCATATTTAATATATGTTCCTACTTTCTTATGCAATGTGAATGACAATTTGCCTGACTATAGCACTGCAGATTAGCTGTAAACCTGATGAAAATTAGAAAATTACATAAAGAATAACAGGGGTGTATGAGGAAAGGGGCAGGAGGAACCTTCATGCCATGCATGACACCAGGAAGTAGTCTAGTGTAACCATTCTGGAAGTGTCTATAGTCACATAATCAAATCAATTACACAGTAATTCTATTCCTAGATCACATAAAACAAAGAGCACTTTGCACAGGCCCACAAAGGAGATTTGTCTGAGTGATTCTCCAAGTGCCCTCATGTCAAACCAAAGGTCAGTAAGTAACACACGGGGGAGGATCCTGGAAGGAAGAGACAGACAGACAGACACAAGACAATGACAGACAACTGTTGCACAATCCTTTATGGATGGTTCACACCCTCCTGGTAGGGAAAGAGAGGGAAGATGGACCACATGCAGAGCACCATGAGGAGCAGTCGTTAAAGCCTCAATGTAAAGTCCACAGACTGAAAGAAGCACAGAACACAGATCAAGGCCTGCAGGAGAGGTGTCCCAGGTCCTATAAACAGAAGCAGATCCCGAGACAGGAGGCCTGTGTCAGAGCATGGACCAAGGGTGATCTTCCAGGTGGGACAGTTCATGAGTAGGGACAGCAGATCAGGGAAGGCACAGAAGCCAAGTCGGCGTGTGGCTTAGGGTGACAGCCAGCTGTAGAACGTCCTGCAGGACAGATCCCTCCAGGAGCATGTTGATCAGCAGTGGGGAGGGTCCATCCTCCGTTGTCGCTGACCTAGAGGGCGAGCGTTCAGTCTCTCACCATTTACTGTGACGTGACGTGTAGATTTTTACTGTTTTTAGGTTAAGGAAGTTTCTTTCTATGTTTCGTTAGCATAGAAGCTTTTTTTTTTTTTTTTTTTTTAATCACTGGATGTTGACTTTATCCAGTTCTTTTTCTCCAGCTGTTGTAACAATCCTTTATAGAGGTTCACACAACATGGGGCATTGATTTATTTTACAACGCTGAGTCAGCCTGCATTCTCCTTGGTTGAACTTCACAAGGTCATGATATAAAATCCCTTTGATAGTTGATTTTCTAACATGTTGAGGATATTTGTGTCCATGTTTGTAGGTATTTTGATATGAGGTCTTCTTTTCTTGTACTGTTTATCTGATTTTAGTGAACTTGTGTGATTTCTGGAAAATGTAACTAGTACTGTTAAAAAAAAAAAAAAAAAAAAAAAAGTTGGTAGAATTCACAATGCAATTGCCTGGGCCTACAGTCCATATTTCTAGAAGGGGTATAGGTGTGTGTGTGCGTGTACATGACATATACATGACGATTTATTTTGTAGGTATCAGATCATTCAAGTTACCCAACCTTTTTTGAGCATGTTAGAATTTATCTTTTAGTTTATTGGTCCATCACCTAAGTTTTTCGAATTTATGAATTTCAGAGTTGCTCATAGTATTCCTCTGTTATCCTTTTAATATCTGTTGGATCAGTGGACAGGTCCCATCTTTCATTCCTTATATTTTTATGTATTCTCTTTATATATTTTTTTTCCTTTAGAAGTCTGGCAACTGGTTTATCAATTTTATCTATCCAAAGAAACAATTTTGGGTTTTAATAAATTTTTCTACTTTTCTCTGATTTTGGTTTCATTGATACCTTCCCTAATATTCATTTATTTTTATTTTTGTCTTCTCTGGGTTTAACTTGCTCTTTCCTGGTTTCCTAAGGTAGAAGTTGAGGCACTTGTCTTTCCAAAGTTTAGATGAATTGTTCGTTCTGTGACCTCAGTTCTCTCTTGGGCTCGGCACACATCGTAGATTTGCAGGGTTTGTTTGTTTTGTTTTGTTTATATTATAGTAAAGATGAAATGATTCTTTTCCTAGCTCTATATTTTCAAGTGAAAACTGGAATTCTAGAATTTATCTTACCAAAAAATATGATGATAATTATGATTATGATTACCAGGGATTGAATTCAGGGGCACTCGACCATTGAGCCCCATCCGTAACCCTATTTTTGTATTTTATTTAGAGTCAGGGTCTCACTGGGTTACTTAGCACCTCCATTGCTGGGGCTGGCTTTGAACTCACAATCCTTCTGTCTCAGCCTCCTGAGCACCTGGGATTACAGGCGTGTACCACCACACTCAGCAAAACATTATTTACCTTTTTGGCTTAATTTTACTGAGGCCATTTCACATTTCTGACTGACTGATTTCATGATAGCAATATTTTTAATAGTGACCTATCTATTCATTTTGGAACAAAACCTACTTTAAAAAAAAGAAGAAGAAGAAGAATACATTAGTCTTTTATTATGCTATCACATCACCTTACCCAGAGCTATCTGGGATTTTCACAAGGGCATCTCTAATAAGACATGCTGAATGTTTGAGCATATGATACCGTTTTCATCCTGGTCAATGTGTTTGGTTAAATGGAGAATTCGCTTTACATAAAATATCATGTAAGAAAGCGGATTTACTTTGAAAATTACAAAAGATTCAACCCAAACACTCTGATGTAATGACTTTTTGTTGAATTTTATATCATAGCTTTAAATTATGTATACTCTTCTTACTATATGTGTGAAATGTTATATGATATGCTTATCTTGTTTATCTTGATTCAATTATGTATTTTATTTCAAAATGCTTTAAATTTTACATAGAATTGTATATTGGTATCAGATACAGTGGTTTTTTTTTTTTCAAATATAGCTTTACTTCCTTTTTTATAACCTAATTTGAATGTTTATGGCCAATTTTCTTGATAAGCCATCTCTAAAATTTATGTTTTAAATAAGATTCAAAAAACAAGTTATTAGAAATATTTGCCAATTCTACCTTATAAATGTTTTATTATTAATATATTACTTTGTATTCTTTATTAATTTCTTTTCTTGCTTAAGACACTCAGGAGGATTGTAGAAGTGAATCATTCATATTAAAATCTATGAAAACAAAATATTAAAGTGTAAGTGGCTATGAATTCTTAAAGTAAGTGCAATGTAATGGTATTTCTTTTATTTGTTTGTATTTTGTCTATTTTAAATCATCTGCTCCTGAAGATTTACCTCAATATTAGTAACTATTTTAAAGGATAATACAGAGAAAAATAAAACTGAGAAAATAAATATTACTTAGGTAACAAATATTTATTGAATAGCCACTATATGCTTTGAAAATAAGAATTTATGTACATGGTTATTCTTCTTTAAAGACCTCATTATGAGCAGGCATACTGAGAGTGGGAAGATAATTGTTACCAATTATTTTGGAATTAGGGTGTGTGTTTAAAGACAAAAAGTGTCTATGGATAATGCCCAGGTGAGCCATGAGGAAAATGTAACTGTGTTCCATCCCTACTTAAAACTCATACTTGTTACCATTGCCTTAAAAATGAATGGTGTGTGGTTCTGACTAGCCACACATGAATTCTCTTCAAATAGAATTGTTAGTTGCATAAATAAATTTAGATAATCATTGGAAATATGCATATGACTGCTAGACTTAACAAAAAAAATAACTTCTTTCTCCGTGGATATCTGAATCAATAGAAAAGAAAATCTGTCCCAACATTCCCATGCAGTGATAGTGAAATGGTTTAAAATGTTTAAAAGAGAAGCCAAAGAGAGGTGGAGCTCTGCAGAGCTCTCAAGTACTCCCTGAATCTCTACATAAAGCCATTCTACTGAATCAGCACCCAAACTATCCCACAAAGTCCCCATTTATAACCATGTTTCAATTTTCTCCATAAAGTTTATTTCAGCCTAAGAGTGATCATGCTCTGGGTAGAGGATCACAGGCCACTATCCTGTACTGTGGCTTCCAATGTGAGAGAAAGCCCTGGAGTTCAAGCAGAGAAGTGGAGCCAGCTGACCTATGTCACAAAGGGAATAGAGGGTATCCAGGCAGTGGTGGCAATCATCAGGATCCATGATTTGAGAGAGGTAGTTGGTTCATACAGGAAAGACCAGTCCCCCTAAAGATTCTAACTGGAACTAGACTCGGGCATTAGTTTCTTTTAGAGTACAGCACAGAGAATCGGTAAGTTAGAAAGTAGACATGATGAGAAGAACCAGGAGCAGATGGTGCAGAATTTGAAGAGGGAAGGAGAGGTGAACTGAGCCAGTCCCAGAGAGAGTTTAAGTATGGGAGAGACTGAAAATGTCCAAAAGGAAATGAAGAACAGTCCCCAAGATGAATCACAAAGTATCAAGCTTGTGATTTCAGAACCATTACTCTTCTCAACCGGATTTTATCTATCTTTAAAAAAAAATTGACTATACTTCTGTATACCTTGGTGATGGCATAGTACAAAACACATCTCCTGTGCTCATACATGTTTTTGTCTTTCTGTGTAACCTTTGCTCCTCCTGCTCCTCTGCATGACTTTCACCTCATTTTCTAGGTTTTATCTTCAGCATATACTCATGACCCTTTGAACTTATCTTTTCATATTTTTGTTTGTTTCCAATTTTTAAGCAATGTATTTTACTATCGAATGCTTCAACACCAATAGCTCTTTGAAAGCAACAGATAACTTTGAGCATTTTAATTCTCTCAACATTTGTTTTTACTTTGGTTCTTGAAGATAGTTATTTTATTTGTAAATTTTGTTAATCTTCCTAAGAGTTCAAGACTATTCTTAGAGACTATTATTTGACATTATATAGACTTAAAATATTTTTACATAATTTAAAAATTATTTTCTTAGGAATTTAGAGTAGATATTATATAGCAATAATATTAATAAATAATATTTTAAGTATACATACTATATACTAGAAACCATTGCAAATATCTTACATGTATTAATTTCATTTATTGTTCATAACATCTCTATAAGGATTTTATCACAAAATATAGATTAGCAAACTAAACAACAGAGAGGTGAAATAAACTTTCCCTAATTCACACAACTAGTAATAGTTGAAAAGTCATTGAGTAAAAATTTTCCAACTCCACAACTCAAAATATGTTTTGATATGTATATAAATATATTCATCAGAAGTTTTTTAAATGCCATCTTGGAATTTAAATATGAATTAGTCAATAGCAAAACTTGGATGGCACCAATGAAATCTCTATTCATTAGGAAAAAAACTGAAATTTTATTGTCATCAGCAAAACAGGTAAATTTTATATAAAAATCAAAGTACTTATCTTGTGTTCTTGAGATAAAGGACACAGGATGCCACAGTGCTTGACACCCTCAAAAAAAAAAAAAAGATTTTGGATGCTGACATCTGAACAATAATTACAAGCATGGCTACAAAACACATCTCTCAAATTACTTATGAAATTTTTGAAATTCCCAAGTAATAAAGCTCTTATGTTAGATGATTAAAATTCATCACACATGACTGTTTGGATGAGAAGGGACTGGAGAGGGAGGTTCTCAGAGGAGGGCAGAGTGCATAGGCACTTAGAAGGAAAACTGATAAGAAAAATAACGAAGGAGGAAGACGGGAAGAGGTGGAAATTCCTCCTTGGGGAAAGCAGAGAACGGCCCAACATTTGTTCTCAAGTTTCTGAAAAAGCAAGAAATGCAAACACAGAGCTGCTAGGGTTTTACTCACAAATGCAGCCCCAGGAAGGGGAACTGAGGCTTGTGACGATGATTCGGTTGCTATTTAATGGAACTGATCCCCCCTTCCTCCACAGCCCTGGACCACTGCACAAACTTCCAGGAGCAAATGGAAATGGACATGATTAATTGGCCATAGCACAGAGGCCACATTTAGAAAGAGGGTCCCAGAGATGATCATTTGGTTACAAGTGAGAAATGTTGATCCTTTGAGTCAGACTATGGACTTAAAAAATGGGGCAGTGTAATGCACTGAAGTATAACTAGTCCCTAACGTTTTAGTGTTAGCTAATGTTTTAGTTAAAAAAAAAAAAAGTGACAGAGGCTATGGGGTTTTTGAAGAAGAAAGTGAAGAAAGCTTCATTTTGGAGGACCGAGCATTTGTGATGGGGTGGAAACACTAATGGTATGCCAGTAGCTTCTATCAGCCAGGTGGACATCAGTGTCTCAAGAAAACGTGGAAATACAAACAAGAGAGGCTGAAGCTGAGACAGGTTTCCAAATCAAAATTTGGCTAAAAGGTAAAGGAAAATGTTTGGCAGAGGAAACGCCTTTGAGCTGGGTCTGGGCCCACAGGCTGCTCCTTTGTCTGCAGTGGAACTAGTGAATGACCAGGGCAGACCACATGGACCGCAGGCCCCCTTGAGGACAGGGGAGTGGACGCAGCTCCCTTGGCCTTTCTCATCCCTCAGGGAGGTGGGTCGGGACTTTGCTGTCAAATGCAGTCCTGGGTGGGGAGCAGCAGGTCAGGGGAGGCCAGGGCTGGGGTCCCTGCGCATCATACCATAGGCCACGGAAGGAGATGTTCACTGAAGCATCTTTTTCTCATATCGCGTAAGGAAATTTTTTGCAATCCTGTGTTACATATTTCTACATCCTACTTTCTTTCCTAAACAAAGTTCTTAGAGAATGTCTCATCTGCAGTCAACCTATAATTTCTCAAATTCATATAACACTGTATAGTCACTTAATGTCCACAAAGAGTATGTGTTCTGTCTTTTATAGTGGGACTTGCACTGGAAAACAGCTTCTCAGCCAGAGACTAGATTTTTTTCCCCCAGGTGACATGTGACTAAGCTCTGCCCAACAGAATATGATCGGAAGTGATGTGAGACTCTTTCTGGTTTGTACCATAAAATGCCTGGTGCACTAGGGCCCACGCTGTTTTCGGTGGGTTGAACAGATGTTCCCAGGGCAGCCTGAGAAGGCTCTGTTGAAGATGGCTGAGCCTCCACACACCAGTGCCAGAAACTGGGTGGAAAGGGCTACCTTGCTGACCCACTGACCTCCTGACATTTAAGTGTTCAGAAAATAACTTTTATTGTGTTGGAGCCGTTCATCACCAGGAGGCTGGATCTAGGCCCCCGACAACAGAAATACCCATGGGACCTTCTAGTGCACGCAGATGGCCCTGCCATGAACGTGAGTGGGAAGACAGCTGTTCCCATTGTGGCTGGCTTCACCTGCTCAGCCATTGGCACAGGTAGTTAGAGATGATAATGTGATGAAGAAATTGAGAAAGGCTCAGGGGGGTCATTTTAGAAACATTAAAATAGCCTAACAGATGAGCAGGTATTCTCTTCCTCCACTACCATAAAGAACAGTTATTAGAACCAACAATTATCATTAAAGACAACTCTCCGACCCAAGGGAGTTGGTAAAAATCATCAGGCCTTCTCTCATAACTAGTTGGCTTCCTGCTCCCCAGAGTCTTTTGCAAATGACCAATTAGCTCTGTGGGAGATGGGACTGCAGATAAAGATGTAAGCCTGGCAGAAACAGGTGAGAGGCACCTTTCATTTTCTTAAAGCTAACGATGGCTTTTTATTCCTGGCAATATCATGCCAGCCATCAGTCTCAAAGGGAAAGAGGCGATTTCATTGGCCCCTAAAAACTGCCTTAGCCACAGGTGCCACAGGTGTGTCTCATCACCCTGCTGACGATGCCCTTTTCTGTCATTCCCTCTGTGTTCCTGGTCACCACACTCGATTTTTAATTTGCCTGTCATACAATCCTCCTAACTTCACCTAAAATGAAAAAAAAAAAAAAATTAAAGACTCTCAGTGTGAAGGAGCATGGCTGTAAACCAGGGCTCTGAAAATGGGTCCATTTCACTCCATTTCCAAACTCCCTGCTGCCACTGATCACAAATTCCCAAAGATGCTATTTTCTATGATCCTCAAGCTTGGGTCGTCAAAATGCATGGCTCCTTTTTTTGAAATGTTCCACATTCTCCCCCAAAGAACTTTACCTGAGGCCACCCCGTCATAAATCTCAGCAGCTTCAAAGGCTGACGACTACTCAAGAGGGTTTTCCGCTTGATGAAACACACTGTCTGTCTCAAAGTGAGGGCTGCCTGGGCCGTCTCCCTTGTTCTGTGCTGACAGAGCAGACGCAAGGTTGATTTTAGAATCATAGGGTTTCGGAGCTTAAAGGGATCTTATAAAACATACAGTACGACTCTCTCTGGGGTCCAGAGGTTAAGTGACTTGCTGGAGGTCACCAGATTAAGTAGTGGCAAATCAGATACATTAACCAGGGCTCAGTTCCAGGCCTTCACTCTTCTCCCTACACCATGCTTTATTAAGATCAGTCTCATGAAATCCCACATGGTTTAAGAGAGATTAGGTCAAAGGTCAGTCCTTGCCTGCACTGCCCTCTTCCCAAGATTGATAAGAGTGTTCCTCAGGTAACTTGGGTTCTAGTCATGCTGTGTACCAGTCCCCACCCCCACCCCCATGCTGGGGATCAAACCCAGGGCCTCACATCCTAGTCTAACACTTGCCTACTGAGTGACACCCCAGACCTTTTTTATTTTTGAGACAGGATTTTGCTAAATTTCCCAGTCTGACCTTGAAATTGTGATTGTCCTTCATTAGCCTCCAGAGCAGTTGGAATTTCAGGTGTCTGCCACTGTGCCTGGTCACCAGGTAGCTCTCTTGATGAAGTCAGAGTGGCATGTTTCTCTTGAAGTTGGCTTCCATTCAGGAACCTAAGACTCTCCAGCACTGGACATTTCAGTGGGTTATGATCAATGCACCATCCTCCAGCACATGGCCAGTAATGAATCGAGGAAGTTTTATGGGAAGGAGATATTTAAAAATGTAAACATATGCTCCTACTAAAATAGCTAAAATATAAAACATTGACAACACCAAATGCTGGTGAGGATGTAAGGAAATAAGAACTCTCATTCAGTGCTAGTGGGAATGCAAATAGTACAGGCATTTTGACAGACAGTTCAGCACGTCCTCAGAAAGCTAAATATTCCCTCACCAAGTGCTCCAGCCATACTGCTCCCAGGTATGCATCCAAATGAGTTAAAAACTTTTGTTCACACAAAAGCCTGCACTAAAGGTTTACAGCAGCTTTATTCATGGTTGTCAAAAACATAAGAACCTAAGATAATTTCCAACAGGTAAATGCACTCAGGTGCTCCTGGCATGCCTGCCAAATATGCATTTAGTCACAGAACACAGCAACACCAGGAGCAATGGGTGAATGCCACCTGCTCACACAGATGCAGAAACTCTGGCTCAGATTAATTAACTGCCCACAGTTACACAGACAGAAGCTGCAAAACTGGGATTTGAATTCAGGACATTTTGTTCCAAAGTATTTGTTTGTAACTACTGCATAATGGCAGGTAAAACTTACGACTTTAATGAGTGTTTTTAGGTCTTCCAAGAAAGTCCAAACTCAGTTACAAGAAAAGGAAACAAGAATGAACAGAATAAAGTGAAGGTTCTCAAGGAACTTGCCATATACTGAGAGTAAGACCCATGCTGAAGGGTGGGGAAGGACGGCAAGAGAGACTAGGAGGAGATCTTGGGCGGTCACAGAAGACCTCACAGAGAGGAGTCCAGCTGCAAGACCCTGGGGAGCAGGAGCAGAGAGGAATGAAGGAACACTCACATTTGCACACAGTTTAATGAACACATGGAGAATGAGAAGTGTCCAGATGGGGTTCATCTTGGCTGCAGAAGGAGAGCATTTGTGCC
The DNA here is from genome assembly GCF_001458135.2 of Marmota marmota marmota. Classification (NCBI taxonomy): domain Eukaryota; kingdom Metazoa; phylum Chordata; class Mammalia; order Rodentia; family Sciuridae; genus Marmota; species Marmota marmota. The sequence goes on along the minus strand of NW_025999991.1, from coordinate 4,594,598 downwards.
AGCAGTTCCGTACCTGGGGCCCCTGATCCAGCAGCACCAGCACCACCTGGGAACCTTCTCAGGCCCCACTGCAAATGCACGGACCTGAGCCACTGAGGACAGAGCCCAGCAAGCTGTCCTGTAGCAGCCCCAGAAGAGGACTTGGCCCAGGCTGCCACGGGAACCACTGCTCTAAGCCATGCTCGGGTGTTCGCATATCAGTTGTCAGGGGATGGAAGGCCACAGAAGGATGTAATCAAGGGCAAAGACATAATAGGAGAGCAAGGAAAATCCTTCCTGAGACAAAGTGGAGCTTCAAGGTCATTCTAAGATGCTTTGAAAATGTAAAAGTTTTAAACAGCAGTCACTGATTATTCACAACACTAATTTATGGGTTAAAATTTATTTTACATCAGCAGGTAAAATTTTGTGTATTTCTTGTGTACACTATGGTGTGTTGTGTGTGTATACATACACACATACACACACACACACATTGTGGGAAGGTCAAACCTAGCTAATTAAAATAGGCATTATTTCACAGGGTTATCATGACTGTGTTGAGAATATTTAACGCCTTGGTGATAGTAGTTAATGATGATACACTGTATTCTCAAAAGATGCTGAGAGTTTAACATGTTTAACATATTAAAAAGCTTTCTGTCAGGCTATTAGTTACCAAAATGAAGGGAGAAACTCAGGGAACGTAATAGCATTCCCACCTCAGACACACTCTTCATTTCATTTTAAAGAAATGCTCTGATCTGAACCAGGAGAACATATCTGGCTATGAAACTAGGAAACAAAGCCTTGAGAATCAAGAAAGAGGCGATTGCTTCATGGACTCTCATTTGGGTTTTCTCTTTGAAGTCTCCATTTTAAACCTAGAGGGCTGGGACTGCATCCGTTCTGCACAAATTCTGTCTCTGAAGTCCCTGAGGACCTGGCTGGTTCCCCTTTTCTCCCTACCCCTTGGAGAGAAGGGCTCTTGTTTTCTCCAGCTGGGTGAAGATTTAGGAATTTAGAGCTTTCAATAATTAATTTGCAACACAAAACCAACAAAAAGCAGCTAACAAAATAGGTGTGATAACAATTACTTATTGAGAAGTCGATTTGTGATAGAATAATATGGAGAAGTGGAAACAATACAGTTTTGAACATACTGGGGCTGGGACTGGTACCACCCTGTAGTTAGTATGGCACATGACAGGCAATCAGACCCTGCCAGGGAAAGGATGTGAGCAAATTTTGAGGAAACTAATGTAATGACCATAAAAATTTAACTCCTATCTGTCTGTTCTTGCTAGTCAGGTTAGGAACCTACTGGAGATCCCCTGGGAGATGACTTTAGAAGTAGGTAGGTTGCTTCCTTATATGGACCATTCCATTTGTTTAGAATTTTCTCATTTATATGCCTAAAGACTATGGGAAACAGAAGCATTTACTTCCTATAAAGTGATCCATAATAAAAATAGATGCCTCGCTTTGTATTACATGATTTATAGGCCACTGGAACTGAGTTTGCTTTCTTACTGATAAATACCCTGAACTTCGTACCTGTGCCTGCATGGCAGCCTGTGTCCTGCACACAGCACACTCCATGTCCCCGAGAGTCATTTTTCAAAATCAGCTATTCAAGGTGCAGCAATCTTGAAAGCATATATTAATGGTATCTGCCTCCCTTGCCTTTGGCCTACCTACTAAAAGGCACATCAATCCCATTTTCCCATTTCCTATTCAGGTTCCAAGAAGCTACAGGCACACCTTACTGGTTCCCTACCTTAATAATTAACTTCCCTGGGGAACATCAAAATACTCCAAAAGAACTGATGTGATTGATCTATAATAGTAAATACTACGTTTAATTTACCACAAAATGCTTGACTTGATATATAATGACAAAGAAGATATATCATCTAATCTGGAGAAAATTTGGACTTTGAAATATTTCCTTGAAAATTTTGAATAAAAAGTCTGTTATTTGGATGTTTCAGAAAAACAATGTGTAAAAATAAATTTAAATCATAGTGATTAAGACAATTAGCCAATTATGTGTAAATACTGTAGCCTGCAAACACCTTCTCATAAACTTGAAGTCATGTCTATCTTAATGACTATATCTAATATAATATAATTCTATGTAAAGAGTTCTTATACTGTATTTTTTAGGAAATAAAGAACAGAAGTGTGTACATATTCAGTATAGATGCATTTTTTAAAAAATATTTTCAGTTTGAAATTTGCTGAATCTGTAGACAGTGAGTCCATATGCCTTTAAGAAACAAAATACATCTCTCCTAAGACACTGCTCTCCATTGTTTTTCTGGTTATAGAAAATAAAAAACTATTGCCGATATCTCTTAAATGACCATTTCAAACATCACAAAAAATTTTTTTAAGTCCTTCCATATTAGTGATTTACACAAATAAAACTGATTAATTACATAATTGAAATGTAATTTTTCAGAACTGTATTGACACAGTTCTCTGTGTTGTACGCAAACCCAGGAGTCTGACTGACATTTCAGATAGATCAAATACACACTTAAGAAAAGCCATAATGTACGGGAGCAGCCCAGTGGTAAAAGTTAAGTTTGCCAAATCCAACTTCTCATCAGGAACTTGGTAGAATTTCAAAAAAGTGAGCAACAATTCATTAGTTCTTGCTAATCCTTCTATATTTTCTCTAATATGTTCTAAAGTCCCTTCTCATATCAACCTTATGTTACATAAATCTCTGCCATGTGGTTTCCGGTTTTGCTACATGGGGCTGAGTAATGTCTTTTGTGCTCTTAAGGGTATCATGTTCCCTTATCTTCATCTCTGCAAGTAAAGAGCTATTCTTTTTAACTGTTCTTAATGTGCCAAAGTCTGAGGTCTTTCAAGCCCATACCCTTCATCAAAGAAGAATTCATATTTTCAAACAATGCCACTGGGAAAGCAGGGCTGACTTTCTTACCTCATAAATATCAACTATTAGGCAATAGAGAGCTTGGTGTTCTCCATGTGAGTTCACATGTCCGATTATCAGAATTACATTTTCTTTTTATTCGAAGCCAAACAACATCTTATCTTCCTGCAACCCTTTTGCACTTCTCTTACATTAGAGTTGGACTCAATAATAAAGACTTTTTGTCTTTTTTATTGGTAGTAATCACCAAGCCTTATTGCCCATATCTTTAAGAGGAACCACCACTTTGACTTTAGAAGTAAAGTGAGCTCACTAAAACCCTTTGCAAAGGCGAATAACCATGGGAGAGTTACAAAGAAACAGTGTTCACTATGAGGTTGAGGTTAATTGGAAAAAAATTTTTGAAAATCAACTTGTCGATATATAATAGGAAACTTAAGTTTTATCCTTCTTGAATTGAAATTTCTATTTTGTGGAAATTGTCCCAAGAAAATAGTGAAAACAAATGCAAAAAGATGTATATAATAGCAATCTTCTTTATTTATTTTTTTTGTACTAGAGATTGACCCCAGGGTTTTGTACATGCCAGGCAAGTGCTCTGATACTGAGCTAAATTCCCACCAAAATTTTTAATATCATTTTTTAAATAAAAATAAAACCTAAACAATAATGTTTTCAAAAAATGGGTCATCTCTATAATTATAACTATGCAAAAAGACATTTGATTTGTGACAGAAAACCAATGACAACAAATCAATATTTGAATTACATTAGTCTGTATTTCAGTGCGATTTTAAAAACCCTTTTAAATGCCCCAATCTCTTGCTTTTGCTACAGTGATTATTGTGCACCTCAGCCTTAGGAGTCAAAGACTTGGGCCAGATCCCAGCTCTTCTACTCATTAATTGGGACCATGGACATAAACTGTCTTATGCTTTAGTTTCTTCATCTGTAAACTTGGAATAATGACAATTATATCACAATGTTCCAGTAGCTACATGTTTTTTTTTTTTTTATTATTATTTCTCTAAGGCTAAAATGCTGTATCAGCATTTCCTAAATGAAGAGATTTCTGTCTTGCTTTGTTCTTGTTTCTTTCTTAAATTAGCGAGACTCTGTCTCCAAATGAAAATGGCTGGGATGTGGTTCAGTGGTTAAGCGCCCCTGGGCTCAATCCCTGGTACTTAAAAAAAAAAAAAAAAAAAAGGAAAAAAGATACTATTACAGAAACCTTTCAACCCAAGGAAGTCAGCTGCTGTGTGTGTTCACCCACCATCTCCTTTCAGTTACCACCAAAAGGGCAAAAATAAAACATAAAGGAAAACACACAAATCCTAACAAGGCTGGAAACCTTGAAATGGACACACTGCAGACCAGACACACAAGCAGCAAAGAAAACAGGAGGAACCCTAGCCTGCAGCGCCGTGCTTCCTCCCAGGGACTCCCCCTGCCTCCCGGCTCAGGAACTACACCCAGGACCCTGGCCTGCACAGGGTGATGACTCCACCCAGAACAGCTGGTCGGGTGGGTGAGCACTTCCCCATGACTAAGAGAAGACTGGACTATTTTGAATAACACCTAACAATCACTTAAAAAAAAAAAAAAAGAGGCTTGTCTAGGTAGCAACCTAGCGCATGTTTCAATTTCAAGAGAGAAAGAGGAAAGCCCCAGAAATCCTGGACTTTACCCTGGACCCTGAAAACTAATACAAACAGCACAGGCGCTTAGCCCAGGAGTCAAAGGCAAACCAGAGCTCTTCCCAAGGTGCCAACTAGCTTTATTTGGGGATCCACAGCCTGATTCTCTCGGTGCTCCAGGGCCACACCTGTGCCCACTTTAAACGGAGCCAATTGTTCTTCCACTGAAAGGAGGAGACGAGGAAGGAGGAAAACAGACCCACAAAGCTGCAAAGGAAACCCATCCCAGCCACCTGTACTTATCACCCAATTAGCAGCCGGCTTCTCATGCTGACTTTTAAGAGACATTGTTTTTAAGATTTTATTCGCAACCTTTCTTTACTGTATCGAGATGCCTTTTCCACGCTCTGGAGGTTGAGAACCTGCCTTTCCAGTAATCCTGTGCAGCATCGAGGATGAGGGTGGACCTTGGGAAAAGATTGGTCACTCCAGGGACAAGCTCACCTCAGGGCTGCTGTATCCTCAAAGTTGGAATGAAGCCTCACCTTCGCCCTACAATCCCCAACATGGCAATTTTTGTTTTGTTCCTTCTTTCCTTTGGCTTCTTTTACATCTCCTCTCTAGTTTCGCTTTCTTTTTTATATTCACAAGTTTTAAGAGGCAATAACCAGGTTTCTGAGAAAAATTAGTAGCATGGAAGAGTATAATCATTCAATCAGTTCCTAATCAAACACTCATAGATGTAGCTTTTAATTTCTTTAACATAAAGAAACTATAAGATATGGATTTTTACCAATTACCTTGGTAAAATTCATGTGCTTTTGTTGAGCCCAATTCCCTGGTCTATACTTCTAATAGCCTGTCAATATATTCACAATGGAATATTAGTCGGCCTTAAAGAAGAATGAAATTATGGCATTTGCTGTCAAATGGATGGAGCTGGAGAATATCATGCTAAACCAAATAAGCCAATCTCCCCAAACCAAAGGCTGAATGTTTTTTCTCATATGCAGATGCTAATTCACAATAAAGGCACGGGGGTGGGGGGGGGGCGCTAGGGAAGAATAGAAGTATTTGAATTTGGCAGAGAGAGAGAAGGAAGGGGAGAGGGTATAGGTGTAGGAAGGATAGTAGAATGAATTAAACATTATTTCCTTTGTGCATATATGATTACATGACTGGTGCAACTCTACGTCATATACAACCTGAAGAATGAGAAGTTATACTCCAGTTATGTATGACATGTTAAAATGCATTCTACTGTCATTAGAACTAATTAGAACAAATTTTTAAGAGTTAATAAAAAAAGGAATTCAATTTATCCAATGCATGTTTCCTTTAGTGAACTCCTATCTGGACCTAGTCAGCATCAACTTATGTCTTGCATATATGTAAATTTTTCATTTGGAGGATGATATGCACAAAATCAGTATTAAACAAACTAACCATCAGTTTTCTGAATCTGGAGTCTCCACTATAAAAATCAGAACAGCATTGTTTTGATACATCTTCCATTTTCCAATCAGTATGGAAATATGTAACATGTGGGTTCCACATATGTTCATCAATTTCCTATTTTCTTTGCAAAAACCTTTAATAGCTAAGAAACTGTCAACAGAAATTGGACTTAAAAGGCAATATTTTATGCATCTGCACAAGAGTTTTACATTTTTTATTTATTATTTCTTTATTATAACAAATCCGATATTTATTATCCCTCCTTTTTAAAGATAAGAAGAATGACACTCAATGAAGTTCTTTTAAAAAGTCACAGAGCAGTGTCATAGTTCCAAATTCAACTTTGTTCTGTTTGGGAAAAACAGTTCTCTTTCAGTGGCATTTTTATTTTTATAAGTACATTTTATAGGAAAATAAGTCCAAACCTGGAAAATGGATAGCAGTTAATGAGATCAGCTCTTATCATTTCACCTCGAATCCTAAAAGCAAGGCCTTCTTTTCCTAGATCTTATGAAATGAAGAGGCTAAAGGAATAAGTGAGTTAAGTACATCAGCCTGGGCTGTGTTCTGTGTTTTGGCAGCCCGAGTTTGTTTCAGAAAAGGCGCTCCTTATACACAATGATTCTGTGCCACATCTTCTATGCACCCCTGAATGGAAAGTCCCATAACTACTGCTCAATCTTGTGCACTTCCTCTCCGGAAGCAGAGCTCGGAGAGCCCTCCACATAGACAACCACATTGTCACGCTTAGATACCTTGCCAGTTCATCCCATGGAGGTCAAATAATTGCACACTGAGTTGAATTTCAAGAGAAGCTCAACCCTTTCAAGCTATTTCTTTTTCAAAGACTTGTGATTTGAAATGGAGCCAGTATTTTACTTAAGCTTTCGAAATCTGCTATTATAAAGTAGAACAGAGCAGCCTGGTTATTCTCCATTTTCCCTTCCTGAACCATCATGTACTCTTGGATAAAATGGTGACATTTCTTAAAATTTCTTCACCAACATCTGTTAGATTGCTGTAAGAGCCAGGTTGGTCCATTGCTTCTTATGCCCTCCCAGTTCTCAAACTTTAGTGTGTGTATAAATGCATGTACACTGTGTAATAAATATCACCTGCAATCTCTGGTTTCAAAAAAAAATTAAAAAACAAATCATAGTGGCACATAAAAATTGTACTGAATCTGTAGAGTACCCAAGAATCTAGATTATAAAGCATATATAGTTAAGTTTGGCTCAGATGTTTCATAATTATTTTTTGAAAAATAATGTTCTATCTTAAGGGAAATAAAATATTCAACTATAGTCACTACTATCTTCCCTCATTCTCTTTATTTGGCCACAGAAGAGATGTGGGTGATACTTGGAGAGTAAAGGCCCTTGTCATCTCTTGCTTCTCTTCTGCTCCCATTATAAATGTTATCACTTTGTCCTTCTGGTCACATGGTTCATTCTCCTATAATAACATGTATTTTAATGCCTCTGTTTAGCCCCCATAGATATCTGTAGTCTTCACTGCAATGTAGACATGCTCGACCTGTGAGACCCCCCCCCACCTTCTCCCTAGCCTTTCTTCCTTGTACAATACATGCACTTTTGTTGAATCTCAAGGACTTAGGACAAACCCTGGGAAATCATAGTTTAAAAAATTGACTGACTTGCTGGGCACAATGGTGTATGCCTATAATCCCAGGGGCTCGGGAGGCTGAGGCGGAAGATTGCGAGTTCAAAGCCAGCCTCAGTAAGGCACTTAGCAACTCAGCAAGACCCTGTCTATAAAAAACATATAAAAAAGGGCTGGGGATGTGGTTCTGTGGTGGACCTCCTCTGGGTTCAATCCTCAGTACCAAAAAAATAAAATAAAATTGACTGACTTGATCACCTCCTTTAATCCTAAATTTCATGCCACAGAATTTCAGCGATGCTCGTGAAACAATGTCTGCTACCCTGTGTCAGAATCCTCAGGTCTTTTTCCAACTCACAGACCACACATTGCAATGGTGTAACAAAACAGGTATTATTCAGGACTTCAGTCTGCCATAGAGCATGACCAGAGCTGGCAGAAACATTTGGAAGTGATGGTTTTGCTGACAGGATAAAGAAAATGTGGTATATATACACAATGGAATTCTATGCAGTCATAGAGAAGAATAAACTTACATCATGTGCAGAAAATTAAATGGATCTGAAGAACATCATGTCAAGTGAAATAAGCCAGACTCAGAACATCGAGGGTCCTATGTTTTCTCTTCTATGTGGAAACTAGAAAGAAAAAAAGGAAAAGGGGGATCTCAAGAACATAGAAGGAAGACCAATAGGGTATCTGAAGAGGATTCAGAAGATTCTGGGAAACGAACTGACCAAATTATCCTGGGTGTGCCTGTGAAGAGACCACAAAGAACCTCACTGTTATGCAAAGGTACTATGTGCCAATAATTAAATTAATGTTAAACAAGTTACTGTTTTTCACTGTATGTTCCAAAATCACTACTAATTCTCTTATTTTTCCAGATCTCCATTCCGTAGGTATCAGTAAGTCCCCCCAATTTTGTGTCAATGACCAACACAGTACATACAAGGAAGGGAAAACTTGAGATAGTACTTATCAGCTGTGCCTAAAACGATTTGAAATTGATATTCTAGTATTCTCTGTATAGGTCTATGTGCTCCAGTCCAGCTCTTATTAAGAAACATTCCCCAGAATGGCATATTAGAAGTTCTAGTTATTTAATATAAAATTTCCAAACTTTAAATTTTACCACAAGATGAGCAGTTGATCCTAAAAGACATCTGAAAAAAATAAAAATCCAAAATGATATTAATGTGAGCATACCTTAATAGCAAAAAATTTAGATATGATAATTATATTTTTCTAGCACAAGCTCTTTTTATGAGTTTAAAAACAATGGTGAAATAATTTGATATAATATATACTAGACCAAAAATTGCATCCATAAAATTATTTATCGTTTGCACAAGGCTAACCTCTAAATGTATGATGTGAGATAGACTCTAATAGTAATTAATTTTAAAACCCAGTACCAGTTACAGGAAAACCCCTCTTCCCAAGGTTTTGCCAATGAAAATACAGCACCTTACAAAACCCCGCTAAGCATAATGTGAATGCTTAGAAGCCTCTTCTGAGGTTTCTTTCTTAAAAATAAAGGACACAAATCCCACAAAATCAGAAACATTTGTTCTTTCATATGCAGTAAAAATAACTGGAGTCATACACGAAATACAACATACTGACAGAATGAAATGCATTCTGTGTCAGCAAATACTGCTAAGATACATGAAAAACATTGTGGTAAAACTGAAAAACAATGTTAGAAAAATATGCAGTGTGGGAAAACTTTTACACAGCTGGATGAAAATACAGATGCCGCAAATGCACGGAGCTTACAGCATTAGGGCACAGTGCAGATTCTCTTCCAATAATGAAGCTCCCTGAAAAGCTACTTGTGAGACAACTGAAGAAAGAAGTACCAGAGAAGACAGAGTCTCAATGCTGAATTGTTTCTTGTAAAAAAACAAACAAACAACAACAAAAAAGTTTTCTGGAAATCTTGAGTAAACAACCATTGATAGAACAGCTGCTTTGGCTGGAATAAGAGCCCTAGAGCCAGTGTCTGCATTGTGGGTTTTCTTCTCTGCCTTATTCATTAGCAAGAAAATGCAACATAGTGTCTAGCACATTATAAGACATGGAGGTGGCTGATTTATACAAATGGTATATTCACAATATATTAGAATCACTGCGGCATCCATAGTGAGATGGCAAATGACCATATTATAGTATTCTCTTCATGGGTCTATGTCCTCCAGTCCTGCTCGTATTAGGAAACATACCCCAGAATAACATATAAGAAGTTCTGGTTATTTTATATAAAATTTCCAAACTTTAAATTATATCACAAGATGAGCAGTTGATCCTTGAAAGTTGAAACTTACCCTACCAGAAGTTCGGGAGTTATCTAAGAATGAATGATGCAACTGTTTTTCAAATTCCAGTGTTCCAAATTCACTAGGAGTGTATGTGTGTGAGAGAGAGAGAAAGAAAAAGTGACTATGTAGATATTATTTTCTCTCCAGCTTATGTTTAAACACACCCCTCCTCTTTTAACACCAATGTGACATTTTAACAGGTGAGAAAATTAGCCACTTGTCTAAATAAGTGTAGGCTGCAGGTGTCGTGTGCCGTGAGCAAGTGTTTGGAAACCACCTGGGCTGCAGTTACGGCTGTGCCACTTCCTCGCTCTATCCGTTTTGGCAAATTGTGTGATCTTTCTGTGCCTGGAGTTCATTATCATAAAGGAGGTGACAGGACCCACTTCACAGGATTGTAGTCGGGAAATGATGAAATGATCACACGAAAAGCTTAGTCAACACTCACTTAGAAACTTCAGCGACTGCCGACATCACCACCATGGTCTGATCATAGATTTCACCAGTTATATTTGCCTGGTCAGGTGCCTGCTCAGTTGGGCACATTTCCCAGAATTCCCTTCCCACATGTGATGGGCCATGGGGAAGAGGTTGATGAATGGGCTCGGGGACGCAGAGGCAGAGTTGCATGTGTGGAAAGACTGAGTTTTGAGAGGCAGCTCTCTGGAGGGAAGGAAAGACTTGGAGAGAATAGAGGTGTTACTGAAGAAGTGCCCCCAAGCTGGCGAGGTGGGGGAGGTGGGTGCTGCTGCTGGCTCCATCCTGAGACTAGAAGGTCCAGAGGAGAAGGCTGAGCAGCAGTTTGTTCACTGTTCTTACCGAGAGCAACTTACAAAAGGAAACCACTCTATTTCATCACAGTTAGAAACAGGGAGCTTTGGTGAGAGCTGAGGGTGCCCTCTTCCTCCCTCCCCACCCTTAGGGCTCTCCTATTGCCTTTAACTCACATCCAGAACCATGGTGGCAGCCTCATAATGGTCCTCTCAACAATGTTGTCATGAGAGTTTATTCCAAAAGTCAGATAGGCAGAAAATCTTCAAGAAAAGACATCATCTCAAGCATCGTAAGCCCTATTGGAAAAGATGTGCATGTCTAGCAAACAATTAAAGCTCCAACAACAGAGCACGCAGCTGTTCATTCTCTTGAAGAGACGGGGAATTACTTTACAGAAAATTAGCTGGGAAGGTGGAGGCCATAACCCGTCATAAAAGACCACATCATCCCCAACAATCCTTCCCTGTCTACCAGCAATAGTCATTCTAGCCTCAAGAGCCAAAGGGATGATGATTGCAAATTAGAAAGAGGCGTTTCTTTGTGAATCAACATTCTGTGCTTCAATAGATTCCCAGGTAGGTCACTCAGGTGTAAGCTGCAAGCACTGGTCAGCCCAGGTATAATCGGGTTTGTAAGGTGTTGCCCCACAGCACAAGTCTCCTCCATTTCCTTTCAGCTGGCAATGTTCCGTATATGTCTGAGATTTCAAGAGAAAACAATTTTCCATTCATAGTGTTCAGAAAACTTCATGGTAATGCATCCACTTCATTGTTGATTAAAAGATATCACAATTAAGCACAATATAATTTATTAGTCTTTTAAAGTTCCACAATATGTCTTGCATAATCCTGTGCCAGTGGAATGTGATTTATTTGTTTTGTCCAATTTTAAGGTCATTGACCACTCCTGAGAATGTTTTTGAACCTTTTGGTTTAAATTTTAAATATATTGGTATTTATACCTGATACTAACCTATGATCTAAAGGATAAGTGATCCATAAACTTTGAGCAAGATTTGCTGTAATTTACTAATTCAGAGGTTATTTCATTTTCTTTCTCAGTATCTCCTGATCTTTGTGGCTGTGAGCTGTGGCACCACAGTTACTGCTCTTGAAAGTACTTGTATTTCTCAATCTACTCGGGTCATTGCTCGGCTTTTTTAAAGGTAGTTCCACTTAGGAATTATACAGCAAATAGTAAGCCAGAGAGCATGTCATGGGCATGGCTGAAGAGTCCCCAGGGACCAGCAGCTAATGTTCAGCCTCAGGTGCTGGTCGAGGGGGCTAAGGTCTTCAAATGAGTGTATCTGACTCATCTCCTTATCTTAAAGTCTATAAGTTGTAAGGATGGTTAAGAATCAATAAAAACACAAACAATAAATTAGAAATAGGGTTGGTTAACACATTGAGTGAATAAAAGACTTTCTAGGTTCTTCTTTAAATATACATCTTTTACCTTCTATGAAATCGTGCCAAGAACCATACAAATGGAGAAGTTGCTGTTGCCTTACAAATCTAGATGCACTGGATACAAATGGGTGTTTATTGTTTTATTTTCATTTGGGACCCTCAGTTTCAGATCAAAACAAAAATTTATAACGTTTTCTACATATCAAAATGAGGAATTAGACCTGAGGAAATAAACATGTGGAAAGCCAAGTCCTGTGCCAGAGAGGGTCAAAGCACTAGCTGGGCATTTCTCAGCGCTTGGCCCACTACCTGCCTTTGGGGGAAGTTAGAGAGCAGACAAGGAGTCCTCAGGGCACAATCCAATGCAGGCTCAACACTGGACCAACACGGGCCTGGGACTGTCTACGGGGACCAGCTCAGTACAAGGCAGATCTCAGGATCAAGGGGAAAATCAAAGGTGAGCCAGCACTCTGGGGAGATCTGGATCCCAGAGGAAGCCGCACACGTCAGTAAAATGCCTAACAATCATCTCATCTCCACTGTCAAAGGTCCCCTCTCCCTCGGGTGCCAGGGGGGTCAGAAAGCATGGTTGGCTAACTGGTGAGAAGAAAGGCTAAATGTAAGAAACCTGACAAGAAAGGGATCTCCTCTTCCCTCCCTGGGCACAGGCCTGTCCACTGCATCATAGAAGACCAACTTAGTTACCAGAGATGGGGAGTGACTTTAATAACTGCAATGAGGCTACTGAAGGGAGTGAAAAGGAGCAGAGAACTTTAATTATCTGAAAATGAATAAAAGCACCACACTGCCAGCCCAGGGCTACTGCAAGGGATGGTGGGTATTCTGTGCTCCTGAAACCCCAGAATCTGGAATGGGATGTGAGCAATAAATACTTATAGGATGGTGTGTGAATAAATGAATAGGGAAAAAATGTGCAAAGAAGATATGTAAAAATGAGCAGTCTCAAAAAGAGATGCCAAACAGGAAGAGGCTTTAAATAGCAACAATAGGTCTACTATAAATCAGAAATGAGATCTCATGAGCCACGTGAGCCCCACTTATTCAGATACACTCGCTATATCCATTTCCTCTTCCTGGTTATGCCGCAAGATCCATTTCAGAACCTTTCCAGAGCTTGAGTAGGATTATGTAACTTGTTCCAGGCTTAGCTACTATATACCTCCAGCAAACTTTTATGCTATCCCTCCCCTCTCCACAAGTCTAAGTAAAAATCTCAAGATACTTTATAAAATTACTATAAATTATGTTTTTAGATTTACTAGCTATGAATTTTCAATAATTCAAAACAAATGTGTGCCCAGCTTAAAATGGCTGTGAACTTTGTTACTATATGCATTTTCTAATTTTTCACATTAACAAATTGCCACAAACGTAGCCGCCTAGAACAAAAGCAGTTTACCTTTAGAGTTCTCTGCTCAGAGTTTCCTAAGGCTGAAATCAGGGTATTATCTGAGCTACATTCTAATCTGGATCTTAGGGAGAAAAGACGAACTTCAAAGTGATCCTTGTCTGGTGGCAGAATGCATTTCCTTGCAGCTCACTGTGTGTTATTATTGGACATGAGGTGTCCCGCCCAAAGCTTCTGTTAGTGCAGGAAGATTCAGAGGTGAAATGATGAGTGTGTTGGAGTCTGGCCACCATAAACTGAACCTCTGAAACTGTGGACCAAAATAATCATTTGCTCCTCTAAGTCGCTCTGTCAGGGTATATGGTCACAGAAATGAAAATCTAACCAACAGACCATATAACCATTTTCTTGCTCTAATATCCAGGGACTATTTCCATAGTCCCTTCTGATTAAGTTGGAGTCGGATTACATCTGTAACCTTATGACATTCGTTAAATCCTTTTGCCAGGTAACCCAGCCCATCACAGCGTGCCATTCCTTCACATCCACAAGTTCCACTTACACTCAAGGGAGACAATCATGCCAAATGAATTTATCAGGAGGTGAGAATCCTGGGGGGCCATCATGAAATTCTTACAAGCACATCCTGATTTACAGTAGGATTTCAGTCTTGCAGTTTTTCCTACAACAATGCCTCATACATTCTTTGGTGGAATGCTCCTACTTGTGTCCATCGACCAAACTGCCTGCAGTCATCTCCAGGTTGGACCATCACATGGCCCCTCTCCTCAGTCTCCCTTTCACATGTGTCCATTAAGACTGGAGCCAGCAAAAGGAGCCTCTGCTGCCATAACCCACAGTGACACTGGGCAATATGCACAGAGAGAACAAGACCCTTCTTAAAACTCCAGCTGCACTTTATTATTGAGTTCCTTAGGAACACTACGTTGATTCAGCCTCACGACAGTTTCCACGAGAATTATTACTTGACCTTTTAAAATTCATTGCTGTACAGTCAGGACCTTAGCCAAAGAGCCGTGTCCAGGAGAAGACACACACCAAGCTGGTGTTCAATCTCCCTCTCTTTGCCTGCACTCCAGGGGGACCATGCACTCAGAACGAAGCCTGGAACACCCTGAGACCAGCACTTCCCCACGTGGGCTCTGCACACTACAGTTTATCAGAACACCCCGGGGAGAAGACTACAGGGCCATGGATAGGGAAGTAGAAGAGGACCAGTGGGCACAGTCCCCAACACCCTGGAGAGCCACACCCCAAGGCGGGGACCCCCTTCTCATGCCCTGCCACCAACTCCAAGCAGCATTGAGGGAGAACTAAGCCATTTCAGTCACGCCTCCTTGGGGAGAGAAAGAGGGAGTCACCTGCACGGATGGGGAAAGGTGGAGATGGGGAGAGAAAGGACAGAGGAAGAAAGGAGGGAGGGAGGGAGGAAGGGAAGGGGAGAGGGGAGGTGGCAAAACGTCTGATGCCAGCAGGGTAGATAGGAAACACTTTCTACTCCACTCACAGCCATTATCAAGTACAGACGGGGTGTAATTCCAAAAGGAAAAAAGCCCTCCTTCTCACCCTAAAAGTGGAAAAAGGAAACACGTAGGTAGGGGATTTTAGAGATGATAAAGGCAAGTTTGTGTCTTTCTGCTTTCAGAAGGAATTGCCTGGGAATGGGGCTTTGATTGTGCATATTGAGGGTATATCACAAGGTGTACTTTAAAAAATTACCAGACAGCTCCCTGTTTCATGAATAACACCTTCATTATCTTCAGAGTCTACCAGAAAACAGACATTACTGAAAATTAAACCCAAAGGCTTCAAGTTGTTGCCATGGAAACAGTCGAACCAGTCTTGCTTGGGTCTATGTCCAAGTCAACCTCGTCCAAGCACAAACATTTCCTTAATTTGTCAAACACTACAAGACAGCAGCATACATGGCTTAGCGCCTGGAGTGGCGTGTCATTAATAGGCATATTTCTCCTCCTCAAATTGAGCAGTATGATGAACTCATCCATTTCATGTAACATAGGAAGTGAAAAATGCAGTCCACATCAGCCAAGCAGTCTCTGAGGCTCTTGGGCAAAGCCAACCTGCAGAGCTCTCCAGCAGGCACCCTCTACCTCCATCTAGAGGCGAAAGCCCCAAACCACAGGCAAAGCCACCCCTAGGCTATGGAAATTTGTCAAAATGTCTGAGAATCATATGCAAGCACTCTGAATTGCATATACAAAGACAAACCACAAGAAAGATAAATAAATTTTATAATGCATCAATAAAAATAGAGGGAAAAAATTAGTAATTTGCAACCAAATGAATAAGTGTACATGTGCTATTGTCAAAAGCATTGAATTAATCTGTGGACATCTGGATACCAATTCAATGTTCCTTGCACAGTACAGGTTTCATTTTGGTGTGGGGGGGTGCGGGGTGGATTTACTGTCCAACTAGGGTGATGTCTTGCTATCTACAAGCTGTCTCAAGAGAGAGAGATGAAGAGAGATGAAAAGCTCCATGTGCATAACTTGGAAACTGGGTCCTGGCATGCTTTTGAAATGCAGAGACTAGAAGCACCCTACAGCACCCTCTAACAGGAGCACATTGTCAAAGCAGTACTCAGTAACTAGGTCATTCTACAGGCACCTAAGATGTTATGGGGGAGAGTGCATTATTTGAATGTAGATGGCCAAAAAGTTCTTTTTTTCTCTTCTTTTGTTCAAACTGAGTATTGCCAAACTGCATAGTTCTATTAAATGATGATTTCTGTGTTGACAGAGTCACTAATAAGATGCTCTTTGATTTCATTACAACAAAACAACTAATCTTTATTTCTGAAGCAATTAATCCTTAAATTACCTTACTATCAAGTAAAATGTTTAGCCTAGCAGGAGGAATGTATTACTAACTTAAGGTCAAGATGGCAATTGAGAAGTGCAGCCTGACAACATTTCCGAAAGACAGGATCCTCAGGTTTAATCACATAAACCTGACCTTTGAACTTTAATCTATGTAGGAAAGATGTTTTTTTATTATAAATGTGATGACTGCTTATGAAAACTAGCATAGAGCTACTTGATGCCTAAGCCACGGGAGGTCTGATTATGTAAAAGAGCAAAGTAAATGACCTGACATAGACAGCTTGGTATCTTCTAATTTGTGTTTTAATCCACAGAATTTTTATATTTTTAGTTGTGTCATTGTTTAACATGCTGAACATTTAAGGAAGTGCTATTATCACTAGGAATCAAATAGTAAGTATTTGAAGAAACATAAATACATACACGGCAGGATTGTAAGGTTTTGTTTTTAAATAAATTGTGCCCAAGATTGACACTTACTGTGTTTTCTCATTGTGGGGACTATTTAATAAAAAGTTCGCACTACTATAAAGATAATAAATAGGTAGAGAGGGAAGATGGGATGGGAGGGGAGGGGGGATAGTAGGGGATAGGAAAGGTAGCAGAATACAACAGTCACTAATATGCCATTTTGTAAAAATGTGAATGTGTAACCGATGTGATTCTGCAATTTGTATTTGGGGTAAAAAAGGGAGTTCATAACCCACTTGAGTCAAATGTATGAAAGATGATATGTCATGAGCTTTGTAATGTTTTGAACAACCAATAAAAATAAATAAATAAATAAACACGTAATGCTGTCAAAAAAAAAGATTTTCAGACAACTATGTTAAAACAATGCCTTTTTTCTTTTTATATTATAAAATATAATTGTTTTCATAAAGTATATGCCATTTGTTTAATATTCAAAAAAAGATAATAAATTCTAGAGACCTCACACCTAGAGGTACCCCTCACTGCCACACAGTGCTTAATTTTGAATCTCATTGCTCATGCACAATGATGACCTTCTTTGCTCCTCCAAAACTCTTTTATTTTATGATTATTCTATAATGTAATCAAGAAGTAGGAAAGCAATTGGAAAATAAAATTTTACATTTTCCTAAGGCCAACAAAGTTAAAGCAAGAGATGGTTAAATTATATATATAAACAAAATTGCTTTATCCATCGTTTTATTCAATCTCTCATTCCATTTATGACTCCCATTCAGTTAGCCAAATGAAGCATAGTGGCGTGAATGAAAGGAGAGAAATTTACATAAAAATATTTAGAATCAATAAAGCCAGGGTCCTGGCTTTCCTTGTTTCTGTGCAGAAGAGAGTCTAGTTTGTCCCAGGATCTGGGCTTCTTCACGAGGCTAGACATGGATTAGAACTAACAAATGAAGTTCTCAGTTGTACCATTTCCAGGGGCCATCACAAATCAGCTGAATCTGTACACTTTGGGGCCCCAGAACATCTTTACCAAAGCTGCCTGAGTTAAAGTGTGAACATAGAATTATGAACATGTGGTGAGGACTGATAATCATTGATCTAGGTGACGTTTAAACTACACAACTATCATTAGTAGGCTTACATGTTCCTCCAGAACCATGTCCTGGGAGCCATACAGGACCACTGCACGGGGACCAGAGAGGGAGTCCAGTTGCCAAATCAACCCGTCACCAGGCAGGGAATGGTTACCTGTGACAACTGTGCTATCATAGGAAATGTTTATTTTTGTCTTCATCCCTGGTTCCTACTCAGAACCTCTTAAGCCTTTGCTACCTCCTTTGTGATGAGAGCAACAGGTGCACCTTTGTTATAATATTTGGGTTTTGTCCCTAGTTCAAAAAATTTCTTCAGAGCAGTAGTATGAATGGACTGCCTTCTACTAACAAGTCCCTTTTAGCCACACCTGGTTGGTGGTAATGGTGAGACTCTGGGCTCAATGACAGGGAAAACAGCTCTGTGACCTGGGGGTTGGAACTTTCACCCCCCCACCACCATCCCTCAGACCTCTAAGGAGGGGGCTGGGGCTAGAAAATGACTTAATCACCAATGTCCAGCAAGTTGGTCAGCCGTGCCATGGTAAAGGAAACCATGTAAGAATCCTGCACAGCAGGTCTTGGGTGTTCCAGGTTGTGAAATACATTGAAACCCTGGAAAGATGGCAGGTCAGAGAAGTTCCACGCCCCTCCACACTTTTCCCTACATGTCTTTATTTGTAACTCTTTATATCCTTACACTGAATCAGTACATGTAAGTAAAGTGTTTCCTTGAGCTTTATGAGCCTTTCCAGTGAATTCCTAAGCATGAGGACAAGGTAGCAGGAAGGCCCATTTGATAATCAGTGGGTATGCTAGAGGCCCAGGCTTGTGACTGGTACAGGAAGCTGGGAGTCATCTTCCAGGACTGAGAAGCTAACCTCTAGGGTATGTGCTAACCCTGGGTAATTAGTGTCACAATTGAGTTAACCGTAGGCCACCCTATTGATGTTCCAAAAATTGAAAAAATGGTTGGTGTAGAAGCGAACCCCTTATTTTTTGTTAGAAGTATTGTGAGAAAATAGACACTTCAGAGAAGGAATTTTTTCTCATTATTCTCCATGACAAATGACAGGTCAGAAAGTATTGGGGTTGAAAATTGACCATAAGATGTAGCAAAAGAGAGAATGCTGATAACCTCCTCGGCAAGTGCAGCTTTAGTAGACTGATGAGGATGGGATTTGATTAGAGTCTGCTTAAGCAAAAATGGAAAAATAATGGATATTAAAAAAACTTCCAAGAATTTTTAAAAATGAGGACAAGAAGGGGATAGCAAGATTTAGCATCAAGGAGAAGGTATTTTTAAGGAGGAAATGACAAGCCCCAGTGCTTTATAATGAAGGAAGGATCCAGAACTGAGGGGGAAATGGTAGTGTAGAGGTTGAAGAGCTGACTAGTTGGAACAATGCCCTAGTGTGTGTGTAGCTGTGGGGGTCCCAGGGAGAACTCACATGCAGGACAGACAGCAGAGCCAGCCTGTGGTTTCACAGGCTGCTGGCTGGGGAAATGCTCTATGACAGCTCTGCTGTCTCTGGGGAGAAAGAAACAAGGTCATCAGCTTAGAGTAAAGTGAGCATGGTGCAGAGGGAGGTTTCAGTAGACAGAAGGCATATTTTTAAAAGCTGTTAAAAGGGATCAGAAGCAAAAAAAAAAAAAAAATGGGGTGTGACACCTCCTCTGCCAGTCCTGCTGTAGGTTCTGTGCCTAGTGATTTCTTGATAAATATTTAAGAAATGAAGCATCCTTTTATTAAAACATTGCTTCCATGTACTCTAAAATTGATTTTGATTATGTAGGTTAAATCATTGTATCCACCTAGATCATCAGAAAGATGCAAATTTAGATTGCATTTCCCTGCTGTCCGTGGATGACAACTCATTATCATCTCCCTGGATGTTGGGGAGGGGCAATGAAAGCAGCAGCCTAAAACCTGCCCCCTCCCTCACTGAAGGCTTTGTGTTTGCTTTCGTTTTAGCTTTTGCTTTGAGGACATTACCCTGAAGTTGTTTAGTGTCTCCTCTATGAAGCCCAAAATCAGTGATGAACATCTCTCCTTTTTAGGTGTCTACACTTAAGAGACAACTTTATGTGATTCAAACAATAATCAAACACACATTGCCTGCATAGTGGGGGGTCCCTTTTCTCCTGAACTGTCTATTCAATTCACATTTTCCTGAGTCTTAAGTTTATTCAAATTTACATTTTGTAATTTTCTCCTAAACTACCATGAATTCATGTACTATATAAAGTGATATGTAAATAGAGGTAAATAACTACAAAAACTTAAAAACTTGGAACTGAAAATGTGATTGGTCTATAAAACATTAAATTATTATACATTAACACTATTAATGTTATGAGTTTCTGGCTAATTTATAAATATATTAGTAATTTAATTGATAGTAAATGGCATTTATTATTTAATTAAGAAATTATTATATTGCATATTCTTGATCTCTTTGTATATTTTTGTATTTTATATTTATGAATCCATTATGATTCTGGCCTTAATTCTTGAGTTGTACAAAACAGTTAAGACCTCCCGAGTTTTACACCTAATAAGACAAAGATCCAGATTTAACTTCCGTATCAATAGAGCCAGAGTGTGTGGAACTTCTCACAGACCAAGATATTCGGACCCTGCTCTTCACACTGCGTTCAGTATTTTTTGATCTCACAAGATGATGAGATTAGAAATTTATTCTTAAATTTCATGTTAAATGCAATTTTCCAGAGAGTTTTCATACTGCAATTTTTTTTCTTTCCTGTATAGAGTAATAACCAGACAGCTACCTCCTGCCAGCAGTGACCTATCAGTATAGATTTTCCTTTCTGTGTTTCTTTATGTGAACAGTTAGCTTTTTTTCTGCCTGTATTTTAAATGCCTTTGTTTTTCTGGTATTTTACTCTATTTCTGGTATTTATATCAATATTGTACAGATAGATTTAGAAGCATGTTCCTTATGCTCTAAGTTTATTTCTATTTTTACAGAAATATCTTGAGGATGAATGAGAGGGCTTAGAAAAGAAAATCCCCCAAATGCAGGTAGATATACAAATACCAATTGAAAATGACAGCACCCTTTCATTTTGTTGATATTTAAAGGACTGTATTTCTTCGGGTGACCCCCTAAAGGCTTCCAACCCAGTTTCATGGACCTTCATCAAAAGATGTTATCATGTTGCATCGATCAACAAAAATAGCACCATCACATTTAAAAATCAGGCTGCATAGAACTTGTTCAGCCTCAAAGGCACAATAAATCCAGCACATTTTTAATATTTAAAGTTCTGAACAATATTTTCATTCTCAGCTTTAAGCACACACTTTTATAGTTACTAGTTTTGCACTTCCTTTTACAGCTCATGGTGCTGTCTGTGTAAACTCCCAAGGGGTCCACTGAGACCCTGTTGTCAAACTGCACCAGGGCTGTTAATGCTTACGGAAAATGTGCTGGCTTCAGGGTGAGTTCTCAGACTTCATCGTAGAAGACAATTCAGGGAAGGAATAGCAAAGAGGAAACAAAATAGAAAACAAACACAAAAATTAATATCAGCAATTTAGGCCTGAAGGGAAGGCAAAGTCTTTAATTATAACATTTAGTAAACTGAGGCACAAGGAGTTTCTAAGACAATCTAAAATTCCAAGACTAAATTATGTCAGAGGGAGGGCAGCTTTGGATTCCCCAGGCAAACCATACTACATTGCATTTTTTTTTAATAGAAAGAGTTAACTTACTGAAGGGACTAAAAATGAAAAATTTAGGTGCTACTATCATTATGATAATTGAAGTTTCATGGTATAATTAACATTTTATCCAAAATGCTGTTGTTCAGTGATAAGTCATTATAATATTGCATTAAAGTGACTAGATTTTTAAATGAAGAGAAATTCCATTCTCAGAAAGAAAGGTCTCAATTGCTCTGCAATATTGAGACCTACACATAAATATCTCCAGAAAAAAGCAAGAATATAATTCAAACACCTAATATCAGCCAAGGAAATATCATGATTATCAAGAATACAAGACTGAAAAGGCGATTCTCGCTGTAGAAGTTATAATCAAAATACACTCTAATTAAAATGCTCTGACATATTTAATATCTTTATTGCAGCCTTCTGAGCTTATAAACTCTGACATGCATGTTTCTCCATACTAGGAGAGTTAGTTTATTGTATTGGATTTTCATCCTCACTAACAAAAATTAAATGCAAAGAAAGGGAAAACAGAGCCCTTTACGGTTGTGACAAAGTATTTTCCAAAATGAGAATCGAATCCCCCATGTCAGTATCATAATGGGATGACATGCAATGTTTCTGTGAGTTTTCAGAAGGTGGAAGATGGAAAAATCTGTCGTCACAAGAGGCTTTGCCAGAGCTGATTCACTTTAGAATATATATGAAAACAAAAACTGGAAATGAATAAGTGAACAGTGCTGTATTGAGGAAAACATTATCGCTATGAAGATGAAAACTTGTAATGAGAATCCAATATTGCCTTGAGTTTAATAAAGCCAGCAATCACCTCCACGTAACAACAAAGGAATCATATGGATGATGAATTAACTATACATAATCCTGCTCAGCTACTTATTATAGACAATAAAAACTTTCAGGAAGCTATGGCATTTTCATTCTGAATATGCTATTGATAATGATATTAAAACTGTTTTACTTGCTTAGTGGAAAACCCCCTTGTGGGAAACACGAAGGACTCAGCATCTGCACAACTCCATATGCATAACAGTTACTGAACACTTGCTGAGCACAGGGCGATAGACACACAAAGATCAGCACGATTTATAGATAAGCAGGATTTCTCATTCATTAGAATAATGACATCAAATGGAATTATGCCATCGTTGTACATGATTCAGATTATGTCTTGTAGGAACTAGATTATATCACATTATGTTAATAGGCTGATTCTCAAAGGAACCCAAAGGATCAATCCTATGTATTGACTAAACAGAAGGCTCCTGGTGCATTTGCCTTATTTAAATGCA
The DNA here is from genome assembly GCF_001458135.2 of Marmota marmota marmota. Classification (NCBI taxonomy): domain Eukaryota; kingdom Metazoa; phylum Chordata; class Mammalia; order Rodentia; family Sciuridae; genus Marmota; species Marmota marmota. The sequence continues at coordinate 4,571,714 of NW_025999991.1, read as the reverse complement.
GAGTCCTGAATAATCCAGTGATAAATGCATTTATGCTCAATAAAAATTACAAGCTCAGCTGACAGTGCTCTGACCTTTTTACTCCATCCTCTCTTCATGGGAATCTCATCCCCTCCTGGAGTTGTAACTGTAAACTGCACGCAGATGACTCCTGCAGGTTGCACTGGAACTTGTCCCTGCACTTCTCCAGGCCCACAGGGTACAGTGCCACCCACATGCATCCACCTCCTTACCCCACAGACACCTCATCACCTGTCTCCCAAGCCTGTTTCTCCCCCACACACTCCCAGGCCACAGCCCCACCATCTGACCTGCCATTCAAACCAGAAAACTTGCTCTCATTGCCTCCATTCTCTGCCCTGAGCCTCCTACCCTGCCGTCAGCAAACCCAAAGTCCCCCTCTCACAAGCTCAGAATTTGGCATTCAGCTCTTCCTTCCAAAAGGCCTTTGCTGAAACCACTTTTGCTCAGCCATCTGCACTCCACTCCTCCCTTTTCAGAAACCACTGACAGCGGAGCAAACCCAAAGCACCACATTGTCATTTTGTACTCAAATGAAGCAAAGTTCTTACCAATTAGCAGACTTTACGACGGCTTTCAAAAACACAGATCCAGTGAGATGAGGAGAGGTGAGGTCTGGGACTTCAAGGACACTCCCGGCTCCTACTGTCTACCACAGACAAGTCTCCAGGGGTCATTTCCTCCCAGTAAGATGTTTAGTTTATTAAACATGCCCATTTGTACCCCTTATGTACATTGTTTCAGGGAACTTACTTACTATAGGCAATCGTCACACAGAGACACCCTGTTAAAAACATCCCAGAGGAAGGATATTCCAGGCGGTATCATTAATCTGCTTTTTAGGAACTCCAGTCATCATGTTGACAAAGTTACCCAGGTTTCCTGTCTGCTTTTCTTTACCTCACAAGTATACCTCAAAATTCAACCTCATGATAGAAAATAAATAAGTGAACAAACAAAAGTGGTAGTCAGCTGGTTTACCTCTTTTCTCCCCGTGGTCCCTATCCTATGTTCCAATAAGAATACCTAAAATTTTGTCAGAGGTATGTTGATGGCGCTATATTTACAGAGCTGTTTACTTTGGGAAGTGTATGCATTCATTTAAAACAACAAAAACAATATCTCAGCTTTTTAAAACTCATTGCCTCCCCAGTGCATATAGGGCTGCTCAATCTGGAATGGAGTTACCTCCTGTTAAACCCATTGTAAACAGAAAATGTCCTAAGTCACAATGCCCTTAATACCGGCAACCTGCGGAACATCACAGCTTAGCAGCATGGTGCACGTGGACTGTAAGTTGCTTGCCCTCAAGATCTGGAGGCTGACAAGTTCGCTGCATCAAGAGAAAGGATCGAGTTTCAGACAACTATGATACCTATTGAAGGTGGATTGCTTTTGCACATCCTAAAATTGAAAATTATTATAAATCTGACCACCCATCCCAACTCAGGGGCCACCTCTATAGCAGACACCTACACGCCACCCCACCTTGAACCCAGTAGACCTCAGTGGCTCTACTTTCTGGTGGGATAAGTCTTAGGAGGTAAGAGGAGGGTTGCCAGGGTCAGGGATGTCTGTTGCACATGCTGAAAAAATAAAATTACTAAAATCAATATCAAAAAAAGAATTGTGTTTTACTTATGCACAGCATTTCTTTGTATCTTTTACAACTTTCACTGAAATTGTTCTAATAATACAGGTATTCACAATGGCAAGTTTCTGAGTTATAGGTAGTTTTAAAAATCCTAAGCTTCTCCTCTGACGTTTGCCTCTAACTCTTCCCTTAATTGAAACAGAATGCTCCTCTGACAGCAGGCCTTCTGCTGCTCTCTCTGAAAAGGTCACTCCTGTTCTTACACCTCAGCGCTCTCAGGGTCAGCGGCATCAGTCTCCCTGCACGAAACACGTGTTCTCTTGCCCTTCAAAATTCTTCAATTATTATAATCCACTGACTTCCAGACACTCCTCATTTTTAACAGGTTCAATTACTTAGATATAGAATTGCTCAAACTTTATTCTTGTGTCAGATTTGGTAAGTTGCATTATTCTCAAACGTTTTCCATTTCATCTAAAATTAGAACTTTGTTGTCATAGATTTGCTGAAAATTTCTAATATTTGCAATTAGTGTAGGATTAAAAGTGATAGCCTCTTTTAAGTTCCCAATATTAGTCATATATGACTTTTTTTTTGATTGCCCTTTCTATGGACTCATCAATTTGAGTAGTCTTTTTAAAAACAGTTTTGGCTTTCATGGTTTTGTCTATTATATTTGTATTTTCAATGTCGTTAATTTTATCTTTACTATTTCCTCCTGGATACCTGCTTTTAACTTAATTTGTTGTCTATTTTTTCTAACTTCTTAGAATGGAAATGAAAGTCACCAATTTTCAGCTTTTCCTATTCAATATTATTAAGTAAATAAATTCTTCTCTAAGTACAATTTTAGCTAAAAATCACAAGTTTTGATGTGTCATATGTTCTGGTCCTTGGTTCTAAATACTTTCTGATTTTCATTGTATTTTTCTAGGGTTACTTAAGGATAAGCTGTCATTTAAAGCCATTTGGGTATTTTCTATCTAGCATTTTGTTTTTAAGTCCAGTTTACTTCAATTGTGGTCAATAAATACGTTCTGAAAGATTTTAATTGTTTGGAATCTGTTCACTTTCTTTCTGGTCCTAAATACTGTTGATTTAGTTGAATAATCACAAGACCTGAAAAAAGTGTGATTATGGTCGCTGGGCACAGGGTTTTATATCTGAGGATCACCTTGTTAGTCGAGGTACTGAGCTCTCTCTGCACTTACCAAAATTTCATCTCCTTGTCTTATCAATTTCTGAGACAATATAAGTTTGTAAGTTTTCCTTTTATTTTGGTCAATTTGGGTTTTATATGTTTCTTTATATACTTGTATTGTTTGAGCTGTGCAGTTAGGTGTATTTAAGAATTGTTAAGCCATCCTGAGGGTCTGACCCTTTAATCAAAATAATCTATCTTTAATCAAAATAATTTATCCCTAGAAATACCCCTTTCCTTACTATTGACTCGATATAATGTTGGCATATCCATGCTAGATTCATTTTATTCGTTTTTTTCTGAATATTCTTTTCCATCTTTTTATTTTTATCTTTCCTCCTTTCCTATATTTAAGACATAACTGGATGGCATATAGTCTGATTTGCATTTTTAGCCAGAGCGATAGTTTTGTAATTTGTTTACAGATAAAGAACTGTTGAGATCTACATTCCTATGATTGGCTGTTTCCTCTCATTTCTCTGCCACTTTGTAGCTGTGCCATTTGGAACACATGGCCCCTTCTGTCAAGGCTCCAGGGAAAGGATGACATGGAGAATTGTAATATGACTCACCTGGAAGCCACCTGTCACTTCTGATTACAGGTCACTGGGTGAAAACAGTCATGTGTCCTAAATAAAAGGCAGCCATGCCGAGCAATTCTGTGTTCCTGGAAGAAGAGTGAAGCAGAGGCCATATGGACCATAGTGATATCTTACACACGCTACATAAATTTTTAAAACTCACTCTATGTCAGAGATAACCATAAACTGGAATTAAATTCCAGTCACAAGTGGGTGGAAAGTATTTCAAACTTTTATTAAAAAAATAATTACTATCCAGAATATGGGAAGAGCCACCTCTTTTCATTTATAACAGATTCCATACTTACATATACATGGAATTTTTCTGACTTTCTGTTTGTGTCAGTTTTGGCAAATTGCATTTTTCTTGAACTTTATTTCATTAGAAGTTAGAAATTTGTTGCTATGGGCCTCAAACATTTTAGTACTCAAAACATTCATCTCCCCATGCTTTACTTAAAAGTTCTTAACTACTGCAGCAAAAAGAGAAGTCAGTCAAATTTTCCAACAGAATGTGAATCAAGGAACTTGAAAAGGTAAACAAAATGATAATATATTGAAACAGATACAGCATTTGAATGTGTTATATTTCACACTTCATAGGTGAAGATTTGGTGAAATTGGCATTTTCATGTGCTTTATGAAAGGATATAAGTATAAATTAACATGCATGTTTCCAGTGCCCAGTATTTCAGTTCCTAGATATAAAAACAAAAGTGCTCAAAAAGGATCATGTCAGAAGGCAAGTGGGGGCTAGTCTAAAAAGGAGTTGCATGTCCACATTCAGAACAGACCCTTTATATTTAAATTATCCAAGCAAATAAAACAAAATTCCACCAGCTTATTACCACAGATATCAGTGTGTAGAAAATGGTCTAACAGGACCAGAGGACCAAGGATGTTAGCAGTGTGAAGATGACATTGGTGAGGGAAGAGGGAAACTTTTACTTGGGCAATACTGTTTGAAGGTTTTACAATAATTCAGTGTTTTTTGTATGTGTGTATTATTAGACTAAATAATAATATACTACATAAGATACATTCTAAATAATGAATTAGTTTCATATTTATAAATTACTGAAACTAAATATTTACCAACAACCTTTTATGTTTTCTCAGATAAATACATAAAAATAATTATGAAGCAATTGTTAGAGAAGGGCTTATGAAGAAAAGTCATGGTCCCTTTTCCCTTCTTCCCTAGACCAACATCATTCATGAGACACAGATGCTTTTCACTCGGTGTTAGTCAGCTTCCTATTGCTGTGACAAAACACCCCATGAAAACCAAATTTAAGAAGGAAAGATTTATTTTGCATCATGGTTTTGGAGGTTTCCATTCAGGGTAAGCTGGCTCCATGGCTTTTGGGCCTGTGGTGAGGTAGGACATCATGGTGGGGAGCACATGGTAGAACAAAGCTGCTAACCTCATGGTGACCAAGAAGAAGAAAAGTTGGGTCACGGGGACAAGATATGGCCTCCAAGGACATACCCCCAGTGACATGTTTCCTCCAACTGTGCCTCACTGCCAAACATTTTCATCACTTCTCAAGAACCCAGGAAGCTCAGAATCCTGCCATGGATTAACCAACTGATGAGGTCAGGGCCCTCATCACCCACTACCTCCCAATGGCTTCACCTCGGAACCCAGTTGTATTGGGGGCCACTCTTTCAATACATGAGCTTTTGGGGTCATTTCAAATCCAAACCATAACACTCTGTTTCAGATCTTGTGTGAGTACAAAACATTAAGAAATACATCCGTACCTTTATTTTGTAACTTTAATCGTATCTTTGCTATCTTACTATAATGAACAATTGCGTGGTGTACTCATACCATCGTTCTTTAAAAGCTGTGTACTTAGCATCAAATAAGCATTTTCTGTCAATTGCCTGAGAAGCTTTGAATTGGACATCCAAACCTGTCCCACACCATCCGGTCCCAGCGACAGCCAGCCCCCTCTGCAAGGCCAGCACGTGGACACCTCTACCACCTTGTCGCCTTCCATGCTCCTGCCCCAGCACCTGCTACACAGACTTTCACAATCTCTAGTTAAAAATAGGCACATGGTTTCCCCATACAGTTAAGTGTTTATGCTTGGTTTATATGTTGATTCTGAAAAAGTAAACAAACAAACAGAATTGCATTACTCTGACTTGCCACACTCGCTTTGGGGGCCATTCAGGTAAGCTTTACTTTTTACATTTCAATGCCATGATCAGGGGACTCTTGGATGGCAACATCCCCAGTTCAGATGTCAAGTGAATCTCCTCTTTGTCACCCTCCCAGGAACACGGGGCACACTCTAGATGCTTTATGTTCAGGTCAGGGCTCATTCTCTTCTAGGGTCTGGTTTGGCTCTGGGTGTTCCACCTTTCAACCATGACACCTGTGGGGTGCCGTCCTCTCCCCCCACTCAGTGCAGCACCCATCCTCACACTCCCATCTGGACTCTGTGGTGCCTTGAGCTTCCAATCTGGAAAATCCCCACTGACTCATCTGCATTCATTCTCTTCTAGATCCTGGAATAATCGGGACTTCTCAGGTTGCTGAAGTGACTGTCTAGGCAAAGACATGGGGAAGAATAACCCTTTCAAGTACTCACATGCCTGTAATTGCCCCCCCCCCCATTGGAAGTCTGATTTTCAAATATTTCCACCTCAGATTTTTGAGGGCATTCTTCTACACCTTCTAGCACTAAATTTTGACCAAAAAATAAAAAATAAGATCTGATACTAGACTTATTCTCATTTCTTTGTAGACAATCTGATTGATTTTTGCTTTTGTTTGTTGTTTTCTTCCTAAGACTTTAGAAGCTTCTTTCTCCCTGTTATCCTAGAATCCTGAGAGCACGTTTAGGCTGGTGTCTATTTGAACATGATCTCCAACGTTCATATGTTGGAAACCTACTCCCCAAAGCCTCAATGCTGAGAGGGGCCTTGAAGACTCGACTAGGATACGAGCGCTCTGTGCTCATGAATGGATTGATGCCAATATGGAGGGAGCGGCTTTGCTATCCTGAGAGCTGGGTCTTGACAAAAGGGTGTCAAGCCTTCCCTCTGTCCTGTGTGTGCTGTCTTGCCCTTCTGCCTTCACCATGGGATGATGCAGCAGCAAGCCCCTCATCAGATACATCCCCCAGATACTGAACTGTTCTAACTCCAGAACCAGAAGACAAATAAACTCCTATTGTTAACTAGTTCTCAGTCCGGCATTGTGCTACGGCTGCACAAATGGACTAAGGCACCTGGGTTTATCTTTTCTTTTTTTCATTCTTTCGGCTGTTTCAGTATAAAGACCTGGATCTTACTTTAGCAATAGTTTTTTTTAATTTCTTTGACAATGTCTTCTTGTCCATGCTGCCTCTTCCCATTTTGGAGTTCTCAGTAGTTATAATGCGCTCTCCTAAATCATCAGTGTTTCTAAGGAGACAGGACCTGGAGACCTCTTGATCTCTGCCCTGACAGTTCAGCAGAGAGCAGGGTCAGGAGAGAACTAGAATGGTACCAGCTGGTGGATGAACCCCTCCCTCATCGAGACCACTTACGTAGCAGGAGGCTCCACTGTACAGTCCTGCAGGTGCTCCCTCAGGGCACCCACAGACCGCTGGATGTTGGGGGACGGCCTTCTCAGCAGCGCACTGGCCATCATCCAGTAGGGCGAGCAGGCCAGGTGTGTGCCCGCGGAGTTTGGCAAGTGCACGCTCTCTACTACCTCTCGGTGCTCCCCAACCACACAATGAATTCCATTCACATCTGCACTAAACCCTGGCCTGAAATACTCACGTTTTTATCATATTGCTCTGCATTCTGGGGGCCTACTCAAATTTTTTTTTTAATTTATATGAACTCTTGTTCTTAAAGTATTCATCTACCGACCACTCTGCTCTTTGGACATGGATGGCAGTATCTTCTTCAATCTCTGCAGACACAGGCCGACAGGGTATTTTTGCACACGGTTCTGTTGGACCTTAGCGCTCTCTGGTTCTCCGTGTTCTGTCCGTCTCCGCACATCAGCTTCACTGCTCCTTTGTCTCCACTTTTCTCTTTCAGGTCTCTCAGTGTTCCTCATCCCTCTGGGGACCCTCGAGAGCTGCAGTGGTTTTGTCTTCTGATTTGTGGATAGGTCTTTTCCACCTGGGCTTCCCTCCTGAGGGAGGATTCTGGAGGGACTTGGCATGGGAGTATGGAGAGATGGCTCTCAGGGAGCAGGTCTGCACGCTTCTCCTAAGGACAAGGAGGTTTGCAGTGACAGGGAGCAGTCCTAAAAATGAGGTGACCAGAGTGCAAACCTGTGGTATGACCACCAGCGAGCATGGCCCTGCGCACTGATGCCCAGGAGGACCGTGCTGAGAGGTGCTCAGGCCTGGGTCCTGCCGCGGCTGTCCGCAAGCCTTTCGCGTGGGGCTGGAGTTCTGGAGCAAGGTGGGGGAGCTTTTCCTCACATGGACACCACACTCTGTACCTGCAGGGTTGAATCCACCCAGAGGGGGAGTTTTTTCTGATTTATCCAAAGATACCTTACAGTTCCAGCTGTGAACCCAACCCGCGGGCTTGCTAGTCTGGGTGGAATAAATGACAAAGTTGGAGGTAAAACCCTCAAATTTCTAGATGTGGCTAAAAGGTAAAACGGGGCTCTCATCAGATTCAGTCAATCTATACCAACATTTCTTTATTTTACATAGGAACACTTTTTCTTTCTTATTTAAAATGATACCTTAGGATTTTAAGTGAGACTTTTACAGAACTGAGGACTCACAGCCCCTCCTGTTGAGACCTCCTTAAGAAACTAAATCTACCTTTTTAGTCACTTCAACACTAAAATAATGAGGCACTTGATTTTTTATGAAAATTATTCAATTTTAAATCTGTATGTAAAGGAAATGGAGCAAAAAAGCACTATTATGCTTTGGATATGAAGTATCCCCCAAAGCCTCGGTGTTGAAGGCGTGGTCCCCAGTGCAGCAGTGTCTGGAAGGAGAGCTTATGAGAAGAGGTGGGATCAGGAGTGCCCCCACCTCACCAGTGGATTGACCCACTCAGGGATTTCACATTTCTATGCAGGAAGTAGTGGAAATGGTAGGAGACAGAATCTAGCTGGAGGGAGTGGATCCTTGGGGCACGCCCTGGGGGAATATATCTTGTCCTGGGCTCCTTCCTCCCTCTCTGCTTTCTGGCTGATTTCTGAATATATATACATCCAAGGGGAGCAGCTCTGCCCCCCACTCTCTCCCTCGGGCGATACCCTGTTTCCCCACACTCCCATACCAATGCCACCAGCTCACCATGGACTGAAGCCTCTGAAACTTAATCCAAAGTAAATGCTTCCTCTTTTTAAGGTGTTTCCATCAGGTATGTTTCACAAGGACCAAAAACCAACACAAACATACATTTTCAAAGTTACAAATTAAAATCGAAAAAGTAAATGAAAAGTTTAAGTAGTCAATATGTTTTCCTCTTAAATAGATCTTTAAAAAAACTATTTGTTGAGCATGCATTAACAATCCACAAGCAATAATTAATTCTTATGCCAGTGGGATAGCCACAAAATCGCCTTTATATAATTCCAAAAACATTAATTCACCACCCACGGCTGGGGGAATAGAGCTCCCTCTGTTTTATCCAGCAGCCTCCTCACCCGGCCTTCAGGGACCATAAATTATGGCAGGGAGCTGTGACAGGGGTGGCACTCATTGAGGAATGACTTTTCATGCAGGGACTGGAAATTGAGGGCATGTCACCCAAGCCCTCAAAGACCAGGCTTCTGCTTGACAAGAAGAATAGGCTCATAACTTGCAAACTAAGAAGATGGCTCATTTAAGGACCATCTACTATTCACGTCTTTCATTTATTTAGTCCAAAACACTTACAGAGGAATCGACTCTTTTTAGTAAACTAATGCAGTTCCTCAGTCACACAACTTCGGAATTTAAAAAATTAGTAAGGAAAAAGCTTAAAAGGATTATGTTCAATCACTTCCCCTCAGAGGCTGAAGACTATGGGATTCAGATGTCAGTAGAGGGTAAGCCTCCTACAGGGCCGTGTCAGGCGGCACGACGTCGTATATGCACATGCTCACTCTCACACACACACACACACACACACACACCTCGAGGGCTCTTTATTGGCATTCTCAGTGCCAAGGACACGGACATTACACCAGCTTCCTGCCATAAAAGATGTTCTGTGTGCTTTGAAGGATCTGTGCCAGGTTTAAGGTGGGCGAGAAGTGCATTAAGGTATTGAGGAAATGTGAAAGGGTCATGTTAAGTGTGTGGGCCAGTGGCTTGAAAATAACAGCCAATTTGACAGAAAGAAAAGAGGGACAACAGGTGATCCCCCCCCCCCCC
>NW_025999991.1:4553852-4561942 GCF_001458135.2 Marmota marmota marmota | reverse complement strand
CCCCCCCCCCCCCGCTCAGGATATCAGGCGGAAAATGCAAAATGTTAGCAGCATTTAAAAATCAATGTGAAAAAATAAACAAGGTACAGGTATTAAGAAAAATCAATTACTTTGAAAAGCCTCTAAATAACTAAATAATAACAAAAATGCTATTTCTTTTTGTAAAAAAAAAATATAGGTCTCTGCCTCTGTATAATTTGATTTTCTACAGAGAAATGAAAAAGTCGACTAGCTTTCCTATTCACACAGCCTTGCTTTCATTTTTCACAGTGCTGGAGATCAAACCCAGAGCCTCACACAGGCTAAGTGGGTGCTCTGCCACCTAGTGACACCCCAGCCCTAAGGACCAAACCTAAGAGGAGGTCCTTATTTACTTGGACCCATAGTTGATCAACATAAAATCTTGTACTGTCCGTAATATTCTTTGAAATTTCAAATAAAAATTAGTTTTCCTCTTCAATCCATTTAAATAATGGCTGTGACAGCAGATGAAGTTCCCATTTGGACCATGTATGACACAGGGTTGTTAGTTCAAATCACATTGAGTTCCTTGGCTGCCAGAACTTCAATCAGATGATTGTATCATCTAAGACTATAACTACCATCTACTATTCACATTTTTAATTTATTTAGTCCAATTTTTCTGCGCAACTCGGTAGAGCTTGCCTGGTGGCTTTCTTTACATGTGTCTGAAAATCCCAGATAACCCAGTGGTCACTCTATTTCAAGAAGCCTATCCCTAATGACATCTGTGGACATCCACAGGTCTGAGCATGATGCTCTGGAGACCTTCAGGAAGCCATCTGCCTGTCATACCAAAGGTGGTGCAGCACTTTGATAAATTATTTGAACAATTGTGCATTTGTTTTCTAGGGCCACCATAACAAGGTACCAGAAACTGGGTGGATTAAACAACAGAGGTTTGTTGCTTCACATTGTGGAGGTTAGAAATCTGAAATGGTGGTGTTGTGGTCAGTTCATCTAGAACCATTCAGGCCTCCCTCTTGGCCTGCAGACACCGTCCTCATGTCCTGTGGTGTCCCCCTACATGTCCACTTGTGTCCAAGCATCCTTCCCTTACAAGGGTGCTGGGTCACAGAGGATGGAGGACCACCCTATTCTAACATGACCTTGTCACAACCTGTCACATTTACAAAAACCTATTTCCACATAGGCCACGTTCTGAGGAACAGGAGTGTTAGGATGTCAACATATGAATTTAGAGGGGACATTATCCAACACTTAATAGCTATGTCATTTTTTTTTTCAAAATGAGACGTAAAATATTCATAATATAATTCTTTTCACATACACATTCATGAGCATTCTGAGTCATGAGAAGAAACAAAAACAAAGAATATAGAAATAGAGAGAATACAAAGAATATACGCTATAGGAGAATGTGTGTGAGAAGATACATGAATTGATAGGTGGCCCTGATCATTTTTATATGACCATCTAAGGGAGAGGCTGCCCCTATACTGAGAAAATTTCCTCTGGTAAAATTAAAAGCTCATATTTCACAGTAGCTCTTCCTTAAATGTTAGAAGTCTGCCCTTAATTTTTTTCAAAAGAAATATTGATTTTTCTCAATACCAGGAAACTTTAACATGATATATATCAGAAGATTACAATATTCCTATCCAAAAATTCATTTCATGCCTGTGGTTGACGTTTTTTTTTTTTTTTTTCCTTTTTGGTACCAGGGATTGAACTCAGGGCCACTCGACCACTGAGCCATATCCCCAGCCCTATTTTATGTTTTATTTAGAGACAGGGTCTCACTAAATTGTTTAGTGCCTCGCTTTTGCTGAGGCTGGCTTTGAACTTGCAATCCTCCTGCCTCAGCCTTCTGAGCCACTGGGATAACAGATGTATGCGGTGGTGCCCAGCTGTATTGACTTTTGAGCTGCTAGGATTCTTATTTATGAACATAACCATGTTTATTTTGGGACACACAGCAGGTGTCCTGCAAGCCCATCAGGGCACATTTCTTAGGGGTGGTTATCACTGTAACACCCCATGACCTATAAAAATAATGACTGCCTGGGAGTTTTGGTTCCTTCAGCTTTAGGAAGAACACTGTGCTCCAAAGATTTTTGTATTATTTGCAAAAGAAGACCAGGAATGGGTTTCAACAGGTGAGAATTATTGGACCCTCTCTCCTTTGCCGGACAGCTATAACCCTTGTCATAACAGGTCCTGAAACGTAGCCCAGCACAGGGCAAGGCTACCATGCATTCAAGAAAAAACTCTGCACAGTCATCATGCCTCAGCGCTCAGTGACATAGCCCAAATGCTTATATATAGGAGAGCTTGAGTCACCAGTCCTCATTCTAGAAGACTTTATTGAGCACCAAACAGGAAGAGCTGGAATTCCAGGGTGATATGCACCTGATCTTAAAGATGGTATTGTTCATCCCCAGGAGGTTGAAAAGAAATCCAGCCAAGACTCCCACTCACCTCTGCAGCTCCATTTCAAATTCAAGTACCGATTCAGACACACAGTATTCTTTTGTCTTTGTTTCTTTCTTCTTTCTTTCTTTTTTGTCAACATCCTGCCTCTTTTTGCACTTCCCCGGAACAAAATGTTCAAGGGCACAATCTGTGGCTGAGATAATGAGAAGGAGGAGCGCTGCAGCAGGTGGGAAATGAAGGAAGGCATGACAGCGGTACCTATGGCTTCCAATTTCCCAGGGAAGGTTTTTCTGCCTGGTTAGGTAAGAAAGTAAAGGCAAAGGGTGGAAGGACACGTCTTACCAACTTTAAAACTGTCTCAAGCATATTTCTTCAAGACTCTCAACCGAGCTCAACCTTTTAGTTTCTGAGAAATTGGAACATTTTGTATAAAATGGACCTGGCTCGGGGGAAGTAGATACATGGTCTCCATAGTATATTTTGTACATAGGGTAAGTGTCTGACTGACGTTATCTATTACATCTTTTTCTTAATGAGGACACATTTGTGCCACCATGTGATTGATGTTTCTGTGCATCCATACATTGGGTGATGTTCCTGTTAAGGCAGCATGTCTACTCAACATCTATCATTTCCTGGTGAGGAAAACGTTCATTTCCTTTCTTCTTTGCTGTTTTGAATCAGACAGTTATTGCCATGACCTAGAGTCACCCTAACTGTGCAAATGCCCACCAGGATTTCTCCTGTTCAGCTGTAACTTGGCACCTGTTACTGCTGTGGTCATAAATCACAAATTCAGCCACTTGAGAGGACACTGGCTTCTATCTCAGCTTCCGTTAAGCAGAAGTCCAGGCTCTGTGTGGCCCTCTGCTTGGAGAGTCACAAGGACGACGCTAAGTTGGGGGCAGAGCTGAATTTCTCCCTGGAGGCTCGAGGGAAGACATCACTTCCGAGATCATCTAGGTTGTCAGCCCCTGGGGGTGGTCCCTCAGCAACCGCCCAGGGACCCTGCACTCCTCCTGCTGCCTGCCTGCCCCTCTTCAGACCAGGAGCCGCCGTGGGTCCCAGCACCTCTTCCCACCCCTTCTGATCTTTCTTAGGCCTCCAGGGTGAATGTTCTCTCCCTGAAGTACTAATGCGATTGGACTGGGCCACCCACATAGCCCCCAGTAACTTCTCAGTTTCAAGGTCCCACTTGCAGACTCTCTTTTACCTTGTCATGGAACCTGGTCACAGGTTCTGGACACAGAAGCCTGGGCATCTTTGGAAGTCCATTCTACCTCCCACACAGCCATTGGAGCAAGTCAGGAAGGGATTTTTTTTCTTTCAAACCAGAAAAAAATAGATACAAAACCATTTTCAGAATGCATTACTTTGCAGCTACACAAGTCCTAAGTATTCTGGGTCATGAGAAGAAAGCCATAAGTAAAGCCAACGACGTTACTTTGGAATCAAATTTTCACTCACTAAACCAACAAACAAAAACTCCTCATTAGCTACTTCCACACCAGGTATCAAAGTCCCCTGAGGACAGGGAACATGTCATTACCTCGTCTTTGAAGCGGACAGTGGCTCGTCGGCTCTCCCTGTCCAGGGCCTCCATGTCTTGCCTCGGTGATAGATGGCTTCACATTGATGAGTGTGAAAGTGAACCTTTGACACTTTCCTTGGTAATCTAGGATAGAATGTGTTAAAAGCAGTGAGAGCGGCCCCTATTAATTAAAGGTTACCCACAGGAAAACATGGAGGCAGCCCTCGGCAGGCTGCGTGCTCATTAAGGAGGAGAGAGGAGGTGCCCCCCCCATGTTCATTTTCCCTCCTCCAGGAGCAGTGTGTCACGCCACCACGAAGGCTCCACTTCCAGGCCTTTGAAACTCCAGGAATGGTGTGATCAGGCAATGTGTGACAACGTGCCACACTGGGAATCAATGTGGTATTGGTAGTAAATTGCCCGCATCCCGCGGGTTACCAACGTGTGTTTGTGAATGCTGCCGGAGACCATCAAATGGGCTTAAATGTATTTGCATATTGTCAAGAAATTCATTAACCTTTTCTGTTTTCACATAGAACTGTGTGAAGCATTCCTCCATATTAGAAACCATGGGAACAAACACAAATTGGATCACTTGGATATTTAGGTTTCTAGTTGCCTGTCATATTGAAAAATAAGTATCACCCCAGGATTTCCAATATCCACCTCTCTCCACTTGATGCAGAAGGCATTTTGATCCATAATTAAATGTGTGCTCTTTCTTGCTAGGAGAATGAAAATATCCCATCGTTTTTTGTAAGAAGTTTTGACATTATCTTTCCATTTAGAACCATGTTGTGACAGCTCACAATTTTCCTTCTAAAAGGGCATGAAAAACACATCACACACTAATTGAGGCATTGCCTAATCAGGCGAAAATCAGATCTCTTTTGGCCAAACCATAGCTTCTAGTAACTCTAGATACATGAATGAAGTCAAATTACCTCCAAAAATAATGAAACAAGAGATACCTTTTTTCTTTCATAAATATTTCTATCTATGAAAGTTGACTTCTCCTTCCCTGGTCCTCCTCTTTTTCCTTTTGTCTCTTTCCTTCTCCTTATTTTACTAAACAATCTGAATTCTCAGGTCCACAAGACCTGATGACTGACTGACTCTATGTATTTCACATCCAGGAAAGAGGATATTCTGTGTCAGGAAGATATGAAAGGCCTAGCGAGTTCCACCAGTTGTTCATGGAAGCCACGTGTCCAGGTACCATGCTGTGGAGACAGCAGAAATGTCCCTCAGGCAATGGAACCTGGTGGCCTAGATAAAACCACCCCTGCCTACTGTGATGAGTGAATTAATTCACGTGCATTTTATTCTATTAACATTTTCCCCAAATGCTTTTCATGAGGACATTTCATGCCTAACATGCAGTTAATGACCCTCTGAGGGTAAAGTAGAAGCAAATCAGATTCAGTCCCTGCCCTCGTGATGAAGGCCATTCATCAGGAAGAAAAGACACTCATCACGTGCTTTACAGAAACCTATGTGCAAACTGCTACTGGGTTTTAAGGAAAAGAGCACAGAATAGGGGGCCAGGGTGCTTTTCTGAGGATGTGAGCTTTTAAATTCTGATACCTGGAGGATGAGTAGGAGCTCATGAGGCAAGGAAACATGGAGCAAAGGAGCATTCCAGAAGGACCCCAAGGAGGGATCTCCCCCACACACGTACTCACACACACCTGCTTTATTTCCAGGAAGGAAGGAAGAAACATTATAAAACTTTAAGAAGAGTAAACCATGAATTTCTGTCAATTTCAGGAAAGGTTAATAGAAAATGCATCTTGGAAGAGGGAGGAAGTATTCTTGTGGTTTGGGAGCCTTTGATTAGCAACTTAGGTTTCTCCATACAAGTGGGCATTAAGTTCATAGTAGGTCTGCCAAGGAACAAGAGAAGTAATGGTCGTGGAGGGCAAAGTCACGTCAGTGTCACAGTAAAATGTTGCAGGCATTTGAAGAGGCCCAGGCTGGCTCACAGTCCCAGAGATTCTGAGGCAGGTCACCTGACTCATGTGTCACTGTTGCTGTTGTTTCCAGACTCTTGCTCTGATACACCACGGGTCACCAACAGGTTCCGCCTCCTGGTTGACTGTCAGAGCATCCTGGAACATCCTATGACAACACAGAATTTCAATCCCTTGTGAGTGATGAGGGACATAAAAGCATTTGAGCCAATGACTATGGGGACAGGTGCTGTCATAATAATTACCAGATAGCCCTGAGCAAGGCTTCAGAGAAAGAGCCACTCAGAAGTGAGACAGCTGGTCAGATCCATCCTATCCGACATCTGCAGAAAGGGAGATCCGGCAGGAATACGTGCATGTAGTACATAGTAGTGACTGAAACAAATGGCACAATTAGGGGAGAATACTAAGTTACCTCACTTTTACAATTAAAATCCTTAAGTTAACATACATGGAAAATAATAGTTATAAAAAAGAAAAATTAATTATTCCTAGTAGTAAAGGTTTTGATCTCAGGGTCTTTAAGAAAGGCATCAACTCTGTAATGCCATCTGCTTCTACAGAAGCCTGGAATTCTTGCTCTTGTGCCAGCAATAGATGTTCTGAAGGTGCACAAGACTTTGTGGTTCAGCCTTCAAGAGTGGTCCTGCTCTTGACGATCACCCTTGAAGAGGTGGACTAGGTTTCCAGGTGGAAGGCATGCAGTGCTTCCTGTGCTTTACCTGGGAAGCCACACAGGATTGATGAAAATAAGCCTGGTCCAAGGGTTCTCCAGTGACCCCCACAGGCATGTGCATCAAACAAGCAGCGTATATGGGTTCAGTCTGTATTTCCTGCTACAAAGGGCCTACAATCTTTGGCTACAGAAACTGAAGTTGCTCAGGGAGTTTTGTAAGTTTTCATCTTAATGGGCCATTCATTGGTTCTGACTTCTCTGAGGACTAGTTTGGGAGGAGCACTGACTTCTGGGTGACAGACAAAGCCTCCGAGAGTCCCTTTATTGTAATTCCAGTGACACGGGCACCCTAAAGCAAAATAACAGATGAATACTGCTCAGATGGGAAACACGCAGCCCAAGGGGTGGCTTGCTACTGTCAGATCATTGCTTTATGTAAAGGAATTGATTCCAGCCAAACAGAAAACAGGCAATATTCCTCCATTAAAAACATACCAATGGACCAGGGCTGTAGCTCAGGGATTCAACAGCCTGCTTAGCCTATGTGAACCTCTGGGTTTAATCTCTATCAGCACCCCCGCCACACACACACAAATCATATTCACACAAGGCAACAAACAGATTTAATCTAAATTGCCTAAAAATTTTGATTTCAGTTCTTTTCCCACCTTTCCTGTTTATCCAAGGTCTGGGGGTTGTATTATGCTCGAAAGATGTGTTTCTCGGGGGAAGGAAGATGGCGGCGAGGGGAGTGCATTGCCCCCGTGTACTGCTTCACTGTGTGGGAGTATGACAAGTCAGGACGGCTAAAGGATATCTTGTTAGGAATTTCCAGCAAAAGTGGGGTGCTCCGGAACGTGGAGGAAGGATTTCCATCGCACGAGGATCGGCTACGGGGACTCAAACTCGAGAGGTTTGTCGCACGGAGGGTAACACTGCTTATTCAGCAAATCGCCCCGCGGCTAGAGTTTGCAGCGCGCGCTGGGATAGAGACGCAGGGTTACAGCACTGCAGTTTCTGCCAGCCGCGCAAGCACCGTACTCAGGGCTGAATTCTGGGTTCGAGACGGGGGAAAGGAAGCGGTCCATCTCGGTTCTCCACACCGGTCAGACCACAGAGGAGGCCAGCAGCCACCATGTTGGTAAACTGACGTCACCTTCCCTGTTTTCGACTGACCGCAGCTCATTCAGCCATAGATCAGGTAATTTCAGGCTGCAATTCGCCTGCGGCTTGCAGACAGATTGCTAGGGTTCAGCGCCTGGGTGCTTCTTAGAACCTGAGCTTATCTGAGCGAACACCGAGCGCGGGGCGGCCGAGTTCTGGCTCCCGGAACCGTCCCGGATCCGCCCTGGCCCAGGGCCGCGGAAACTGCTTCTCGGTCCGGGTCCTGCTGAGGGCCGGTCAGGACTCACCCGTTGCTTTGGTTGCCCGGCAAGGGGAACGAAATGCTGCCATTCGCATAGGATACCAACATGGCAGAGATCTGATGTCA
>NW_025999991.1:4530317-4550170 GCF_001458135.2 Marmota marmota marmota | reverse complement strand
ACAGTGGAGGAGGTAGAGAGAGAGGAGGGGAGGGGAGGGGAGAGGTGGGGAGGGGGGAGGGTAGAGGATGGGAAAGGCAGCGGAGCACATCAGACACTAGGATGGCAATTTGTAAATCAATGGATGTGTAACTGATGTGATTCTGCAATCTGTGTATGGGGTGAAGGTGGGAGTTCATAACCCACTTGAATCAAAGTGTCGAATATGATATGTCAAGAAATTTGTAATGTTTTGAACAACCCACAATAAAAAATTAAAAAAAAAAAAAGATGTGTTTCTCAATCTGAGTTTTTTAATCGTCAGTATATCTTTAGTACCTCTTTAAAATTTCCCCTTCCAGGTATGTTTACAGCTTGTTCTTGATAGAATACATTTCAGCATCTCAATACAACCCAATAACCCTCTTGATACCACCAGATACCATCTGGGTGAAGCAGACCATCTGATCTTTTCCCAGGTATTTATTTCAGAATCAGGTGCTTGACTCTGGAATTGACTCAACACCCGATGCCAACAGTCAGAAATTAGCGTTGGCTTTGAGTTTTGGACTTGCTGGACAGCTTGGGTATGTATAGTGTATTAATCTGCTAACACATGAATCTGTGCTTCTTGAAACTGCTTCTATATGGCTGCCTAGTTTACTTGGAATACACCAGCTGCAATTAAGACATGGTGTTTCTTCCAAAGCATATCAGAAACTCTCAGTACTACAAAAGCTTTTCTACATGATATTTGCTCTCTTATCTCTAGCTAACTGGCAGACCTTAGCATGGACTACAATTTTGGCAACTTGTGAAGATTTAGCATCTTAGAGTGGCTTTGAATAAGTTTTAGTGGGCTCTTATTGCATAACCAGACTTATTGCATCCTTCTCAGACAGGACTCATCCAAAAATAATTAACAATTTAGTTTTCTGAAAAAAAAAAAAAAGTCAGGTAAAATCAAGGAAAACTTCTAAAGAAATGCACAACAGTCATGAGGTTCCAGCAAGGTTCAGGGTTTTCCAGCAGTGGTTAGAAATATGTGCAGGCAATAGGTAAATTTTTTTTTTTTACAATTTATAAATTAATATATAAGAATTATAAATTAATATATAAGAACCCTGCATATGTTGAATGCACATAATTTGTTGAGTTTAGACATGATGCATTTATACCCGTGAATCTATCACTAGTATTGAAACAACAAATATCCATTCAGAGTAAAGAACTTCAAAGAAAGTCAATCCAGTAACAGAAAAATGCCACTTTTTTCAGTCCAGAGGGAGGTCTGAACGATGCACAGGACCATAGGGTTAAGTGGAAACCTAAGAGTAAGTCAGCAGGGGCCTCAGTTGACCTTGAACTGCTGTTGCTGCTTACAAATAAGAACAGGCATTTGTCAGGAAATCAATGTGGACATATAACAATCAGTGAGACTCTGACGGCCATTTCCTATTAAGGTAGAATTCACAAACTTGTCTTAATGTACACAAACAAATATTTATGATCACCAGAGAGGCCTTTAGGTTCTAAAAGATGTTATCCAGTGAGTCTGTGTAATGCAAGAGCTCAGGAGTGTCAGCTTTCATTAACTTGTTTTAGAGGAGACTTGGTCCAAAAGAGTCAAGAATCCAACGTCTACCATATCCTCTGGGAACAAGAGACCCTCCAGGTTTTGTTCTGTAATTGTCCAGGAAAGTCAAGAACAGCTGGCAATTTTAGTGGAGGGGAAAAAAAAGGATTCTTAATTTTTGTTTAATATCATGGTCGAAGAAAATGCACTTGGTTCTGATAAAATTGGAAGTTATCTTTAGAGACTGTGTGTCCCTGTACACTAACACTCTCAGCAAATGGAAGAAATCAATTCTGCAAGACTCTTGATCTGAAGAGCAAACAGAAGATCACCTGCCCAGTGCATGAGCAGAATCCTTGGGAAGTTGTAGGTCTCTAGGATTTAGATAGCTGAGTCCTGGCAAGCACACAGAGGGTGCTTCTGTAGCCCTGGGTCAGAACTGCCCACCCGCATTGTTGATTCTCCCAACAGATACACTGAATCTAGGAGGAGGGATATACTTAAGAATACTGGCAGGTAGCCATCACCATAAAAGTAACCAGTGGTCACAGGGATTGAGGACAGGATATATTAGAAGTGGGACATCAGGGGAGCAGGAAAGCAAGCCTTTGTTAATGGCCCTTAAACTTTGTACAAAGAGGTGGACATACCAATTTATTTTGAAAGGGACAGAACATGGGGATTACAAAGGCTGATGCAGAGATGATCAGTTCCTCAGGAGGAGTGTAGTTTAATGATCTTTAGTCCTTCAATAGCCCCCATTTCTTTCCAGCTTGTATTGGGCAGTTTCATCAAGAACACTGCCAGATTTATTCAGATATTTATGGATTTGACCTCCTGTGTACACTCCATGTTTGAACCATCTTTGGTCAGGAGGCTATCAAGGACACCTTCAAAGCCTGCACTGTCCAGAGAAGAGGCTTGAAAGTAGAAATCAAATCATCCTATATTAGTCTTGTAAGCCAGAAATTCTTCTGCTCTGAGAGCTTCATCAAGATTCCATAAGGATCACATTTGATAATAGCACCCATTCCCCAGTCAAGTCTCATCAGAGCAGATTCACCCACTGGTTTCTGTAATGCTAGACAGAGTGCATTTACCCCTCTGGCTGAGATGGACCCATGTCTCTGGCTACCTACTTCTCGCCATCACCTGAAGAGTCGAGTCACCGGAGCAACCAGGTGCAGTTCCCTAGATTGCCACTGAATCATTAGTGTCTTTGGTGAATGCAATAGACTCTGGGTCATCTCAAGGTCACATTGCCTCAATAAATGCAGAAACCAAAAGCATGGTTAATACCATGCCAGGAGGTAGGGGTGTCACCCGAGGCAGACACCTGTTATTTTGTAGGGGAGAGTCCTCTAGAATCAGCAGTAGTTCTCAATAGGGAGGATAGGGGCCCTTTGCAAGCTCCAAGGTGATGATGTCTACAGAGCCAACATCTTTGGAAATATCCATGCAGATATCCCCACACCCTATTTAAGTATCCCATGTCCTCCATCATGGCCTTGACTTCAGCATTACAGACCTACTTTGCCTGAGCCTTCATATGATCAAAGGTCTAGACTTTGACAATCAACTCTACGGGCAGCTACTCAACTGAATCTGCTGTTCTACAGAAGAAGGAAAGGATGCCTTGTAAGTCACAGCAGAGGCCCTCTGGCTTTCACAGTTAGTTTATACCTGCTTGTCAGTAGCCCTCTATTCTTCAATATCCTTCTGTTGGCAGGAGCAGTACAATTACCCTGAACCAGCCAACTCTGCTGTCTTTGTGAGCATTAACACCACCCCGTGTCTTCCAAGTGCCTGAGCCGCGGCACCTGTAAGGCATCCCTGTCATAGTGCTGCAGTGGAATGCTGGGATGACCCTGGCCCCATCTACCCTCAGACAGTGTGTTCTTCACCTGCTCAGCAGTGAGCACGCCAGCCCCAAATCCCCAAATTTCTTCCAGATTTCTTGCCCACTCCTGTTACAGCTTGCATTCTCTGAGCTGCTGGAAAGAGATATCAAGGTGGTTTTGGATATGCATGAGACTTATTGAGAGAGGGAGCAGGAGACAGCAAAAAAAAAGAGACTTCAATTCAATTCTGATCTCTAGAAAGAGAGAGGGAAGGAGCATTGAGTAGTGACAGGCTGCAGAACAGCTCTGAAAGTGTTCAGCCAGAGTGAAGGGAGCCTCCTGGCACACGGGCCCTTAGGATGAGTCCCTCAACTCGCCAGGATTATCACTCATTTAGTATTCCTGCGAGACTCAGTCATTGGCTTGGAGCAGACAGCGGGAAGCATGACCTTGACATGATGTGATATTGAATCCAGAGCAAGTCAGCTGGGCCCATCAGTCAATTATACCCGCACAGCAGGGGATGTCAGTGGTGCCATTCCAAGGCCACCACATGTCTCTACTCTAGAAAAGAGGTTCATTCTTAAGTGAGTTATCAAATACACTCTAATAATTGTGGAAATATAAAAATTCACTGCAATTAATTTATCCAAATTGGAACAAACCTGTACCATATAGGAATATAAAATGAGCCTTGAATATATGTATGATGGTACATTTTTGTTTCATTATATTTATTCCCCTTTTAAAAATCATCTTCCAGAATCCCTGCCCCATTTGCATGCATGTAGACATATCAGAAAAGTTTCCTCCATGCACTTTACTCTGGGCCCACTCGCTAGTAATGTATGTGTTTCCACCTCAGATACCCAGGCAGAACAGAGCCTGCACTCAGGAACCAGGAGAATTTACAAATCAATTAAACTATGACACTTTCAAGTTCTTTTCATTCATTTCTTCATTCCTCCCATTTTCATTCATTCAATGCCACTATTTATCCTTTACGCAGCAGATGGTGCTAAGCCTCAAGTGACCATTGAGCTGAGACCCTGTGTTCATTGAAGACGGGACTGCACTTCAGTCTTTCCCTAGCCACAGGAAACCCAGACAGGACTACATCCTCTCTAAATTAAGTAAGATATTCCACACAAAGAAACGTCAGACAGAGTCAGAAGGTGGCCATTTCCAACTGTTGTTCTCACAAAGCATCCAAATGTATATTATGCCATCCAGCTCCCCACTACATGAGAGAAAGCCTACTTTATCCTCAGGAACAGTTTTTGAGCCTACTTACTGAATCAACCTTGAATACAGTTGCAACATATTACAAATCAGGAACAGAGGGTCTCCCATCAGAATAACCTCAGGGCAAGTAAAAAGGTTAAAAAAATTCTCTGAAATTATTCAACAGGTATTCAAAGAAACTGACTACAATTAAACCTCACCTCCAACAGGGTCATGTTGAAAACCAAAGAATATTGACACCTTATTAGTATAACAGACCAGCAAACCAGCTGGTGTGTTGACGTTAATTGAAAAGAACGCTGTGTTTGCTCAAGTTCAAATTTCCGAGACTGTCAATGCACTTACTAAAAATTCATTTGAGAATTCCTTTCTGATGTCTGTTTAACCTGACTTTCCAACCCCCAGGAAAACCATGATCTCTTCATTTATATCGAATACAGCAGGAGGCAAGACACTTAATAAACTGAACAAGACTTTAGAAAGACAGAAGTCCAAAATCTGAATTCAACCCATGGCTTCCTTGTTACAGACGCCCCTTCCTGGGGAAACCTCAGGCCGTTACAAATGAGAGGCGAAGGTGGATGTCTAGCTGACTACATACAAATGCTTTCTATCTGTTTCAGGGCTGCCACGAATTGATTCGTTTCTCCTAAGGCAAACCACTGGCAGTATCTCTCTCTGTAAAAGCAGTCAAAATAGCTAAAAGAGAAGAATTCAAATGTTTTTATTGTAAAGAAATGATAAGCATTTGAGACGATGAATCTATTAACTCTCCTGACTTCATCATTCTATAACATATTCATGTATCGAAGCATCATATTGTACCATAGTCCATGCAATTATTATCACCCAATCAAATCTACGATGATATTGAAACAAAAAAAGCAGCTGGGCATAAAGTGACAGGTCAGAATGAGAATGGTGACCACAAAAACAGGCCAGAAGAAGGCCAATTAGCAGAAGAACTCATCAGTATGAAATACCCTAGTGATTAATTCTATAGTGAGTAACTAAAATTTTCAAGATTTTTTAAATCTGTGGCTCACTAAACAAATACATGAAAAAAAAAAAAAAAGCTTTTGTCTAACTCACCATTATCTCCCGACGACCCCTCGAGCTCTGTTTATACAAATGAGTTGGTGTGCGTATTCATTTGTACATCATGTCCTTTGACACACAGGTCATGACAGGAAGTGTTCTTGAATGATGGCCACATTGTATCTTGAAAAGGCAATCGTTTTTCCTGCTCTCCTCATGGACAATCTAAGCAGGCACTGAAATTAGTCTTGGAAACAATGGGGCTGAAACAAGCCTGTTTTTTTTTTCGCTTGATTCCATTGACAAAATAAGTCGACGCTATGATTTCAGGTCAGACATTCTGGCTTTATGGAATAACAACAGATTTGAAAGGCTTTATTGAGTCAGTTGTCTACAAATAACCCATAAAACTTGGTATCTGTGAACAATGTGTGAACATGAACACTTAATGCCCTGACTTGCAATGTGAACACTGCAACACCATACTTCGTTCTATACTGTCAAGGTCAAAAGAATAAATCAAGTCCAAATAAAAATTTTCTAAAATCCATATGCACCAAGAAACTCTCAAAATCCCTGGGGTAAAAAGAACTCTTTCTAGTCTGGCTTTGTATTTCCTCTCTGTTCCTAGCTGTTCAGAAACATACCCAAGCGATTCAATATCATCACAGGCCACTCACCTCCTCATTTCTATCTTTCAAATGGTTTATACCATGAAATCACAAAGGCAGCGATTGTCATTCTCAAAAGGCAGAATCATTCTGCTATCACATCAAAAGCATTTGAATAGTTCCTCTAGTTATGGAGACGGCTGAAGCTAAAATGTTGAAACTGTTGCATTATTATTTTGAAATGAAATAGCAATCACATCAGACAGCTCAATTGGTACAGAATTGTACATGCCCAGAAAACTAAAGAATAATGCTTAGACTGCACTCGGTAGCTCTTATACTTGACTTATGTTTATTTTCCATGTGCAAATCTCCATATGTCCCAGCTTTCCATTAAGAAACAATAGGGAGGCCTTCTGAAGCTAATTGAACACCTGTGAATTCCCATGGGCTATCACCAGAGAGAGCAATCCATTTGATTAAGTGACTGCCTTAAATATCAGAGGTACTAAGTTCAACTTCTGTGCTGGGACTCTATTTTCGTGAGACATTCCCTTTTAATTTCCATGATTATATGCAATGGGACAGAATTACAGTGGCTAACAGATGTACAATTTTAATTTTCTGATAATGAAAGTAGAAAAAGTTCCTCAACTCTGACATCAATGAGACTTTAAACTTAAACATCATCACATGTGTATAATAACAAGCACTACTCAGGTTAAAGGGGAAAAAAATAGATCTTGTGCCATGAAACTCATTCCCAGGGCCCTCCAAATCTGTGTGGCACCATGCACACCTTGTGCATATGTAATGTGGCCTACTGCTCTTTCTGGATTTTACTACCAGCTGAGGAAGCACTGAACTGTAGTCTCAAAAGGTTTACCAAGTTCTAACAATAGGCTTCTAGAGTACACTCCAAGTATGGCAGCTGCTGCAAGTCTCTTTCTGAAGGTTTAGATTACCTCATGGATATCTGAAAGCAAGATGGTTTTTCTCTAATTATTCAGCACTGAGCCAGGCTATGTTGGCTTCCACAGAACTTTTTTCACCAGAATTTACACAATTGCAATATAATACTTATGTCTCCAAAACTGCTGTGTTTACCAGAGGATCGCTCATTGACTTGAAATTTTTTATAATGTAAGACTTCAAGCACAATGATGTGTCTGTCCTAGACAGCCTACCACACCTCAGTCTTCTGCAAACAAATAATTAACCCATATCTGCCTCTGTGATTGGTTCAGATGTAGAACTGAAAACATTGTAGTGTGAGAATATGAACATCTGTCCACCTTCCATGCACACCCCTACCACGATGTCAGTAATCCTTGTATTTGTCATTGTGAGCCATTCTCCCAGAAAATGAAATTGCAAATGTTGTAACAAGAATAAATGCCCCATTGTCAAGACTAGAAAAATGTGCAAACCGAAGTCATCTAAGGAATTTATTATCAACATAAGATGATAAAGTGATTTATGTTAATCCCCAGAGTGATTAATATATGACAAAAAATAGATCCATGAGAAAGTATTAAAGGACATTAGAGTCAGGGTACAAATAAGATATTACAGGGTAAAGCATATAAATAGTTATCTTCAGAGAAAATTCATCTCTCACATCTTAGCAAGACATTTCTCCCCTCCGTCCTTCCCCAGTTCTTATTTAAATGTCACATCATGATAAGAGTCCTGATCAGAATACAGAATCAAAAGCCCGTCCACTCCCAACCACATCCCTCACCAATATCCAGCTTTTCCTCCTAGCACTGATTACTACTGTCCATTATATGATGTTTTTATTTGCTCTGATTATCTCTTTCTCCTGGAATGTGAGCCCCGTGAGGGTTTAGGCTGTTATCTCCATCTCTACACCACAGCACCTGGAATAACGGCACTTGGTAGGCGTTTGAGGAACAGACAGATGCTTCTCACCCTGAGATATGGGTTCATAAGGCCAGAACCATAAGTTCAAAATGTGCTAATTGTGAAATGCATGTAAAACACCTAACCCACTGAGCACTGTGGAGAGCCCGCGGCTACTGTGAGGGCGGCTACTGTGAGGGCTGCTGCTGTCCTTGGCTGCCACCTCCGGGAAGGGCACCGTCAGCACATCACTAGCCAGGGAAAGGTCAGGTTCAAAATATGAAATACAGTTTGAATTGAATGCATATGGCCTGTCCCACCATCATAAAGTTGAACAAAATTGCAAGTCGAACCATCCTAAGTCAGAGATTGAAGTCAGGAAAAGGAATGAGAAAACTGAGCCATGAACTCCAGTTGCACCATTAGTGCAATCCTCAAAGAGGAAAACACACACACACACACACACACATCAGGAATAAAAGGTCTGACCTAGAACTTCGGAAACAGAAACTACCAAAAGAGTTATGTGCCAAAATGCAAAAAAGCCAATAAAATTCAATTTTGGAGCTTCTAAGACACATGTAAATATGTGAAATTGTATTTTCCTACAACATAAAAATACATTTTTTTAAAACCACCCCCATAATTTTGTACAACGTTGTTGCTGTAGAAACTACACTTATGACAGACTAGGCACAGTGTGGCACTGAGGAACTTGCAGCTCCCAGGCTTCAGTATGCATCTGATCCTGGTTCTTCACATTGATCATCACAGTGATTTTAGGTTTCCAGGAAAAAACTCAGGGAGTCTGGGAACAAGACCTGCTTTGGCCAGCAACAAGCCGTAAGATTCCCACCTCTTTCTCTAAGTACCTGATTCATTCTCTATAGCAAATTTTCTAATGTTTTTGGGCTCAGAATTATGAGTTTTGGTGGTTAGTGCCCCTTGGTAATCACACCTTCCCACCAACAGGGGAGCCCGCAAGTGTCCCTCAGGCACTTCACCCCACCCCTAAGGCAGCACTAAGCCTCTTGTATCTCTGCCACCACCTTCCCTGCTTGAGCACTTCCAGCTTTCATGCTGGGCGGGAGCATAACCACACAGGGGACTGAGCTTTGACCTTTCTATTGACTATCTCCATGAAAAGGGTTCAGAGCTCCAAGCTTTGTGTTTCCCTTTTACATTTTAATGTTACACAAAATCTTAGCATCAATGAGTACATAAACCCATCAATAGCAATTCCAAATTACTTCTTAGTTCCCAGCTTGATTTGTCATAAAATAGTTACCTCCTTAAAGTATTTAAAAAATATTCTAGGGTTTGCCTCCTAATACAACTCTTTTAAGGGTTTTCTTTCCTATCAATTTATGTCTTCACCTAAACACTCAACTGCAGCATAACTGTACCCTTGCACTATCTTCTGGTTATCCTCACCCTAATTTCTCTTCATCAGTTGGTCAGGTTAACCTTTATCATGAAACTTAGCTCATCCAGATTGCTCTTTCATCATTCCCAAAGTGCTGTCTCCTTTGATATTTCCACTTTTATCTCCTAATTTTATTATCTGGCATTAAATATAAACCCGCCTGCCAATACCTGGACGGTTGTGCCTGGGAGAATTGTTTCCCACACCGTGATATCTCCAAGCCAAGTGGTCCCGCCACCCCTTCCCACAGCCTCACACCTCACTTGTAGATCAGTATTCCACATGTCACTTCATGAGGAGCCCACGCCTGCCCTCTGACCTCAAGTGGGCATTGGCAGGACAGGGCACTTGACCTTTAATTGCTAATACCCAAGTTACAGCAGTTCCCAATTTTCCAGAGCAAATTCTTAAGGAAATGGGTCACTGAATTTTTTTTTTTTTAATGAAAAGGAAGGTAATGAGAAGTAGGTGATGTTGATAATGAAATTGGAAGCAGAGCCACTTTAGGATAACCTGCTTCCATTGTTTAATTAAAAATACATGTTTCCACAAGCGTTCTAAAAATGATAAGACTGTATAAGAACAATAGAACATTTCATAAAGGGACTCTAATTATCCTGTAGAAGTACATGGGATTTCTCCTGCTAAAATGAATTCTTGTGCTTTCAATACAGTATAGACAAAAATGGCTTCTTGTTTTTAAAGTACCTGTTCACAGCCTTTGTTACCTTGGCTGTGAAAGCCAGACTTGCCTGCTGTGTAAACATACATCCTTGTTTCTGCGTCTCTTGTCTTACAGTAGAGAAGAACATTATTAATGAAATAAAATATAGCTCCCATTCACAGAGAGAGGCAAAGGAACAATAGCATGTAGCAGTGATTCCTGACAAATAGACAAATAATTAACGGCTGACTACCAACAAGGTCCAATTATCTGGAGCAGTGTAATGATCATAAGTCATTGTGGTGAGAGGTGGTTTTTTCCTTGACCCCTGAGCAAGTACACAAAGGCATATAAGAAAAAAGCACTTTGCCTTGGTTCTCCCCCGCCTGCCCGTCACTGCCATTCCTACTGTCACACCTCGTTGGTGCTCAGGGGAACAGCTTCATGGCAGCAATGTGAGGTTTCTAAATAATGCATCAAAACTGGGCTCATCTTTTACCTTCATCATTATTTTTCTGTGTCACCACGTTGAAATCCTATTTTCATGTTCATTTTGAGTTTCCATAGTTAGCCTGGGTTGCAAGGTTGGGAGAGGAAATAAAGAGCCCCGTGAAAGAGAGAATGTCATGTGCAAAGAATTGTGTGGGATCAACAAGCATAAAGAACTGCAGTAAAAACTGCAGGTGGAAAGAAAGATGCTCATTACCTCTGACACAGAAACGGGTGTCTTCCCTGATGTGCACAGGTCCCTGGGGACCTGAAGACCATCAGTGGAATGTGACACTGTGTTCTGTCATGGCTATGGAGAAATGACTGCAATACGGAAACTGCATAGGGAATGGCACCTGTGAGATGAAATAAGTCCCAGGAAAGAACTCCTGTAACACCAAGCCCCATCGGGGATGTCTTTGAGTGCAATTTGCATTCTAACCCTAGATTTGTCAGTATTTTCTGATTTTTTTTTTTAACAATGCCATAAAGTATTTACTTGACAAAAAAAAATTATTGGGCTATCTTTGAAACAAAGGTCTTGATAAATCTTTGAAATCATGCTGTTCTTCTTATACATGGTACTCTCTCAAGAATAGTGTCAGGAAATTGTCTAATGAAATGCTCAAAGTAATAATTTTCATCCCTTTTAACATACTGAATATTTTCAAGTAATTGTATTCCCATCAGGAAATGTGGAGTAGAACCAAAATAATGATTTAGTTTCCAAAAAGTTTTTTACTTTAGTATTACTTAATGCCAACCGTGTTTTCTGCTAAATGAGTTTAAATAAGACATTTATCAATATTAATCCTCACAAAAACACATGGAAGAGAAAATGAGAAAGAAAACCTGCTACTATTTGATAAAGCCAATTCTGTCATATCTAAATTGGAAGCACTGCCCTAGAAAACTTTCGGAGAAAATCAAGGGGCTTTTTCCTGACCCAAGGAGATCCGTCCTTTGTGTCTCTTACCTTCACATCTTTCAAGTTCTTAGTGTTCCTCTTGCCCAGTATCTCCCAGGGTAGAAACAGTCCTGGACAACCCAAAACAACCCCTCTTTTCTTCTACAGCCTTACAAAGAGTTTTGATCTTTCT
This sequence comes from Marmota marmota marmota, assembly GCF_001458135.2. NCBI lineage: Eukaryota > Metazoa > Chordata > Mammalia > Rodentia > Sciuridae > Marmota > Marmota marmota. The sequence goes on along the minus strand of NW_025999991.1, from coordinate 4,538,336 downwards.
CCTCTTCATAGTTTAACTAAGAATCCACACAGGCAATCCAAATGCAGGTAGCACATTTTTCTCCTTGAGTATTTCAAGTTGAAGTGGGTGTTGGGGGCAAGGGGATTACTGACTGTAACAATCAAGATACTTTCATGCTGTGATGAGCTGGACCCTTACAGGATATTTGCCTTATGTGTCTTATGAAGGAAGTATGTGTATTAGTTCATTAATTTAGTAGGTCAGATTAATTTGTGTGCACCTCATTCTAAAGCTTCAAGATCTTTAAGGATAAGTCCATATATTACAACCCTTTTTACTCCCCCATATATCTGAGAGCATAATGAAAATTTCTACAACCTTGGAGAAAATACATCCTCAGAAACTGTTTGTAGAATTGATTCATGTTTGATGTTTAGTTCCCAAGTGGGTTAGAACTGAGTTAGACCATCTGGGCTTTAAACCTGGCTCAGTGTGTGACTAGGGAACTTAACTACCCTTCCTGCACCTCACCTTCCACCGCTATAAAACATGCTAGTTTGCTACTTGGTGTGATAATTGAAGATCATCTCTATAATGAGTGTTTCCAATGGTTATATTTTTATATTTATACTGACTTTAATTTTAAGTAGAATCTAATTATCCTGAGCTTTTAGTATGTCATATAAAGTTACTTCATTGTAATATCGCTGTGACATTTTCCTTTAAAAATAAAAACCTCTCTGCCTTATCTTATATAGTAGAGACCAATTCTGAAACATTGCAACAAAAACAAGTGACAGAAATTGTAATAGGCTTCCACCTTCACAAATAAAATAGTTACATAGTATTTTATAGTAGTATGGGGTCAGTATGATTTTCCCCCTACTGAAAACGTATTAAGTTTTCTGGAGACATTGTATCATCCCAGAAAAATAATAAACACAGCATCAACACATTGCACACGCAACATCTGTTAAGTGAATGGGATCACAGCTTTGTTTCTTTCCCAAGGGCCAATGGCTAGTTGGGATCAGAGCAACCCAAGCAATTTGATCCTCCATTCTCATTGCTGAAAATTACAGAAATAATCAATTCACAAGTTTTAAATTACACATACTCCTGAGTAGCTTTATGAAATCCTGTGCTGTCCCATTCCATTCTTTCTGGGACATAAATCATCCTTTCTGCCCATGTATCCACACTGTATACCCTACCTTCCCATTTGTCACTTAGTAGCCATCTCAGTTATCACATCCACTACAGCAGTGCCATGGTATTTGTATTCAAGGAATCCTTCTTTACATAATCATGACCTGAGTGCCTAAGAGCAGCTATTCTGGCAATTCATATCATTGGAAGCTATAAAGAGCTTCCTATAAGTGAAAAAGGTAAAAGTTCCTCCCTTAATAAGAAAAAGGGGAAAAGTTCATGTGCTAAATTTGCTAAAATGTGTTATCATTTTTGCAAATCTTTTACTAGGCCTAATTATAAATTAAACTATATCATAGCCGTGTATGTACAGGCAAAAAAAAAAAAAAAGGTGTAAATAGGGCTCACTACTATCTATGGTTTCAAGTTATCTACTGGGAGAATTGGAACATATCCCCCATGGTTTAGGGGAGACTACTGTACATGCAACTTTCCTGATAAAAATTGCACTTAAATTCTGAAAATGCTTTCAATTTTCCAATCCCTTTGGAAGACATTTAGCACAAAAATAAATTTGAACACAAAGTAACCTAAATAGGGTTATTTCTTCAAATGAAGCCACAACCTAAGAAAAGAGTTGCTTACATCAGAGAAAATGCTAGATTCAAAAATGTGCACCATCATAAAGAGCACTAATAAGTAGGCAAGGAAATACTTTATTCCAACTTTTTAAGATAAAAAATGGAAATGTCCAAGTTCAACCAGCTCAGGTTAGGTGAAAAAATTCTTTAGCCATGGAAATATAAAGCCGTTGTGTCAGTTCAACCCATAATCCAACTGTTAATCCAAGGCAGACATATCCTCTCATTTTACCACCACATTAAAACTAAAATTTCAAACTCAGTCAACGAGAGAATTCTCAGAATTGTGGTTTCCCTAGAGATAGCAATTTGTGCTGCTTCCCACACATGTGGTGTTTCAGGTGAGCACCGAGTTCCCAGTAGTGTTGGAATGGCACCTTATGGGATGTAACAGTTATTATCAAGAGAGAATGGCAGAGAAACCCGGGGAGCCTCCAGGACTGTGATATTTCTTCCAATTGTCATTTTTACTTCAAAGTAAACTCTAGTTTCGAGTAGTAGCACTATGAAATGAAGAATAAGAAATATTGTGTTTAGCCCTACTCCAGGGGGCAGAACATGCATGCAGGCAACACATGCACCTTTAGATTTTAACCATCAACATGTATGTACCTTGGGAAAATATTTTTGCATCCAAATACTAAGAAAAGATTAAAGACTGTCTTGAGTCTCAATTATCAGGACCATGTGTTTAATAGATCTTTGATTATTTAGCTATGGTAAGCCCAGAAAATCAGCCACCACTGAAAAGATCATTTATTCTACGCAGTCTCCGAGAAGGACCACACATCCTGCCATTGGGTGGGGACAGAGGGGTCACCAGGGTCAGTTCCTGGTCTTCAGGCAGAGAGAGGAAGAACTGCCTTTACTATAGTTTCTGTGGACACGAATAGTGAGCACTGTAAGTAGGATTCGGGTTCACTATGGGAACGACTTTGGGATTGGGGTCACCAATCCCTGAAGCAAAGAAAGCAGGCAGACAGTGACCCAGAGAGTGGAAGCCCAACAAGGGGGTGTTTAGGGTGTGGAAGCACCAGCTATTGGGAAGCCAAGATGACTGGCCTCTAGCCAGGGCCCCAAACTGGGTTAAGACAGCACTTACAAAACTACATGACACATAGTTGAACACATTCAATGATGGGCTACATAGTTCATTCAATTCCCTAAGAGACCAGAAATTTAAAAAAAAAAAAAAAATGAAAGAAAAAAAAAAGAAATCCTAATATTTGGTCTTCAGAATCCCTCTTATAAAGAATAATGTGGTGGAGTAACTTTCTACCTTTCTAAAAGCACCTATTTTTATAACCTATCAATGTCATTGATTTATTGTAACTTCAAGATTTAACTAAACACGTATGATAAACATTTATATACAATCAAACATGAAATGAATTCTTTTATAAGCAAAGAAATGTAATCATCCCTTAAAGAGGAATGCATTAAGATGGTGACTGTATTACCAACAACGTCCAGCACTATGCCTGCTGGCTACCTTGCAACCATCAAGTGCGGTCCTTGATGCTCTACTGTGTGGACAAGGACCCTAATGCTCAGAGGTGCCAATAGCACACGCGTTGCCCCTCAGCCATCCTGAGTCAGAAGTAGGATTCAGAACTGGGTGTGTGTGGCTTCAGAGGACAGGCCCAATGGTCCCTCAGTTCCACTTACCCATCTAGGCTTAACTACTTGAATGAATAGCCACCTGAGTGTATCTTTTTTAGAGTTTTTTTTTTCCAAGCTCTCCTGATTACAGTAATTTTCTTCCCTGAGGATTTGTAAACAATTGGGCAATATTATACAGATAAATCAGTATAATACTAAAGAAATAATAGCATTCTCTTTACCCATCAAAATTACAACTCAGCTTAGTGCTATCCTTCTTTCAAACTCACACCCAGGGTATCTATGTCAGGGACTCAGACATGACGCAGACCAACAAGGAGCTGGCATGATGATGTGGCCAGGGACTAATGTGCCCACAAAGCTTCCCAACTCCTTGAGGGCTGAGACTCAGCATCTGCCCTCAATATCTGTGTCCAGAGGGCAAAAGAAGATGCCAACTCTCCCGGTGCCTCTGGGGTACAGTGAGTGAGGGGTCCAGGTCACAGGCTATTCCAAGAGCTACTAGCCCCATCACCGCTCCATTGACCTGCAGAACAGCAGCACTGACAGCAGACAGACCCACCTCCCTGGCCCAGGATCTAGGGTGCCAGGCTATCTGCCACAGTATGTGAAGGGGGATGGCTGGAGGAGCAGGCAATGAGGAGGGACAAGATGCCAAGTAGAACCTGGTATTATGCTTTACATATCCCTCAGCACTGATGCCTAACTCCAGGCTGGTGTAGGGTGTGCTCTGAATGCGTACAAAAGGCAGGCAGTTGAAATTCCCAATGCTGCTGTGAAACAGTGGGGCAGGGGGCATAAGGAGTAATTCATCACGTCAGTAGACTTAAAGACAAGAATCATATGATTATCTCCATAGATGCTGGAAAAGCATTTGACAAAATACAGCTTCCATTTATGTTCAAAACACTAGAAAAACCAGGGATAGTAGGAATATATCTTAACATTGTAAAAGCTATATATGACAAACCCAAGGCAAAAATTATTCTAAATGGAGGAAAACTGAAAGCATTCCCTCTAAAACTGGAACAAGACAGGGATGCCCACTTTCACCACAACATAGTCCTCAATTGTCTAGCCAGAGCAATTAGGCAAAAGATGGAAATTAAAACAATACAAATAGGAAAAGAAGAGCTCAAATGATCTTTGTTGGCTAATGACATGATTCCATATTTAGAAGACCCAAAACCTTCACCAGGAAACTCTTGAGTTCATAAACTTATGAATTTAGCAAAGTAGAAGGATACAAAATCAACACCCATGAAACAATCGTGTTCCTATACACGAATGGTCAATCAAAAAAAAAAATTAGGAAAACCATCCTTTTCACAATAGCCTTAAAAAATGGGAATCTAACAAAAGATTTGAAAGACCTTTGCAAACTACAGAGCACTAAAGAAAGAAATTGAGGAAGACCTTAGAAGTTGGAAAGACCTCCCATGTTCTTGGATAGGCAAATTAATATTGTCAAACTGGACATAAAACCAATAGTGGTATATGTATTTAATGTAATTCCTATCAAAATTCCAAAGATGTTCTTCATGGAAATAGAAGAAGCAGTCATGATTCATTTAGAAATATAAGAAAATCAGAATAGCCAAAGCATTCCTTAGAGAGAAAAGCAAAGCAGGAGGCACCAAAATACCAGACCTAAAATTATATTACAGAGCTATAGTAACAAAAACATCATGGCATTGGCATCAAAACAGGCAAGAAGACAAATGAAATATAAGACACAGAGACAAACTCGCAAAAATATAGTTATTTCACACAGACAAAGGTGCCAAACACATATGTTGGAGAAAAGATAGCCTATTCAACAAATGGTGCTGGGAAAACCAGAAATTCATGTGTAGCAGCATGAAATTTAATCCCTATTTCTCACCCTGCACAGAACTCAGCTTAAAGTGGATCAAGGACCTACGCACTAGACCAGAGACCCTCACATACTAGAAGAAAATGTGGCCCAACACTCCAATATTGGCATAGGAACTGATTCCCTCAATAAGACTCCTAACGTAAAATCAAAAATCAGTAAGTGGGACGATATCAAAATGAAAATCTTCACAGTGAAGGAAACCATCAGGAGCATGAAGGGGGAGTCTACAGAAAAGAAAATCTTTGCCACCTGCTCCTCAGATAAAGCATTGATCTCTATGATATATAATGAACTCAAAAACTCAACAAAAAAATCCTGAATAACCTAATCAATCAAAGGTCAAAGAAACCGAAAAGAAGAAATATTTCTTCTTCACAGAAGAAATATGAATGGTTAACAAACATATGAAAAAATGTTCAACATGTCTAGCAATTAGAGAAATGAAAATTAAAACTAGGCTGAGATTTCATCTTACTCCAGTCAGAATGGCAAACATCAAGAATACAAGTAACAATAAACACTGGTGAGAATGTGGGGGGAAAGGTGCACTCATACAGTTTGCAGTGGAACTCCTAATTGGTGCAACCACTCTGGAAAGCAGAAAACTTACAATGGAACCACCATTTGAACCAGTTATCCCACTCCTTGGTGTATATCCAGAAGACTTAAAACCAGCATACAGTAATGCAGCCAGATCAATGTTTATAGCAGCTCAATTCACAACAGCTAAGCTATGGAGTCAACCTAGATACCCTTCACCAGATGATTGAATAAAGGAAATGTGGTATATATACACACAATAGAGTATTACTCATCCATAAAGAAGAATGACTTTATGACATTTGCCAGCAAGTGGATGGATCTGGAGACTATCATGCTAAATGAAATAAGCGAGTCTTAAAAAGTCAAAGATTATTTTCTCTGATATGTGGAAGCTAACCCACAATAAGAGGTGGTGGTGAGGGGAAGAACAGAAGTTCAGTAGATTAGACAATGAGGAATGGAAGGAAGGGAGGGAGAATAGGAAAAGGAAAGACAGTGGAATGAACCTGATATAATCTTCCTAGGTACATATATGAAAACAACTCAGTGAATACCATCATCATGTACATCCACAAGCATGGGATCCTAATTCAGTGCTTGTATAATTATGTTTAAATGAATTCTACTCTCATGCATAACTAAAAAAAAACAATTAATATATGCACACATAAACCACAACTCTAAGTTAATTTCCTCAAAAATGTATCAATGCCTAGAAGTAGATATTTAACAATGTTTCTTGCTTATCAATAATTTTGGAGTTAAGGATTAAAAATATTTAATTCATATGAATTATCATTTTAGAAGATAACTGTCAATTTCAATGAATGTGGAAAGACTATTAAAAATGCAAACTTTAAACAAATATCTTAGGAGGATGCTTCAGTTATTCACAGAAATTTTTGTCTGCAAGTATCATAACTTGAATATCAGGGCCAACTGTCTAGTTCTTAAATACCTTCCTGAGTGGGTAATCATAAAAACTAACTGTGTCTATTTGTCATAAAACATCTGGTCAGTCTAGTAAGAAGGAGAAATCAGACCTTTGCAAGTACAACATGGGCACAGAAATGAAGCGAATTATTTATAGCAGACTATAAATTTTAACAGCAGTTAGTCTTTTATGAAAGATGTAGTGTTGGAGGCAAGCGTGAGATCTGGTCTGACATTTATTTAGTAACATTATTAGACACTGTGAAGTCACAACCGTGAGAAGTAGATCTCTCCTTCAGGAAGAGGAGTTTCAGATGTTTCTTTTCTCCTTTTCTGTTCTCCCCACCTGCAGCCCAGCCTCCATGCGTTTTCTAGTTTAATCCTCAACTCAAACACACATTTGGGCCTCACTATTGTCTGACACCCTGACCGGCCCAGGCACAGCCAGCAACATCTCAGCCTCCTCCACAGCTCACCCTCGCCCCACGGTCAGCACCCACGTCCATACAGGCCCCCTCCCAGGCTGATGGTGTTCTCACTGATCTTTCAAAACTCCACCGTACAATGAGCTTTCTCTGTCGTCTGGACCTGTGTTGGTTTTCCCCTAGTCCACGGCATTGTCTGTATTTGTTTTTTTTTTTTTTATTGTTGGCTGTTCAAAACATTACATAATTCTTGATATATCATATTTCACACTTTGATTCAAGTGGGTTATGAGCTCCCATTTTTACCCCAAATACAGATTGCAGAATCACATCAGTTACACATCCATTGATTTACATATTGCCATACTAGTGTCTGTTGTGTTCTGCTGCCTTTCCTATCCTCTACTATCCCCCCTCCCCTCCCCTCCCCTCTCTCTGCCCCCTCTACTGACATTCATTTGTCCCCCTTGTATTATTTTTCCCTTTCCCCTCACTTCCTCTTGTATCTACTTTTGTATAACTCTGAGGGTCTCCTTCCATTTCCATGCAATTTCCCTTCTCTCTCCCTTTCCCTCCCATCTCTCATCCCTATTTAATGTTAATCTTCTTCTCATGCTCTTCGACCCTACTCTGTTCTTAGTTACTCTCCTTATATCAAAGAAGACATTTGGCATTTGTTTTTTAGGGATTGGCTAGCTTCACTTAGCATAATCTGCTCTAATGCCATCCATTTCCCTGTAAATTCTATGATTTTGTCATATTTTAATGCAGAGTAATACTCCATTGTGTATAAATGCCACATTTTTTTTATCCATTCGTCTATTGAAGGGCATCTAGGTTGGTTCCACAGTCTTGCTATTGTGAA
>NW_025999991.1:4511967-4528064 GCF_001458135.2 Marmota marmota marmota | reverse complement strand
GGGGGCGGCTCTGCCTCTCAGCAGGCCGCTGCTCCTCTTCTGCCGGTGGGTCGCAGGCCCGCTTACCTTGCAGGAGTGATTGGAAGCTCTGTCCCGCCGCGGGCCACTGGGCCTTTTCTGTCGGTGGTCACAGTTCCCTGTATTTGTTCTTTTTAGTTACACATGACAGTAGAGGTATTTTTACATATCAAACATATAGAGAGTAAAACTTGCCATTTTTGCCAGTAAATGGATAGAACTGGAGGCTATCAAGTTAAGTGAAATAAGCCAATCCCAAAAAACCAAAGGCTTAATGTTCTCTCTGCTCTGAAGATGCTACCCCATGGGATTTTACCAGCTCCTTCCTCCCTTGCTGTGGGATTGAAGTGATTAGCCCAATTCAAATTGTCTTATTTCTTACCTTTGCAGTCCTGGCCAACTCAAGGGCAGGGACAAGAACATCTCTCTGTTCTTCACTATGAAGTCTCCAAGAACAGCCTCATCTTCAACCACGAAACACAGCCTCCCCCAGAGATCCCCTCACTGCCCTCCCAGAATTAGTGTTCACCAGAAATCCATAAGATAGAATTGTTCACTAGGGGAAAATTGATAATTTATGTTGCTAATGAATAAACCTTTCACATTAAAGTTATCCCTACTTGAGTTTCATTGTGAATTAGAATCCCACCTCATCATCTATAAGTTTCCCTAGTGAAAAATCAACAGTCTAGAGTCTTCATCAGGAGGCTCTCCTGATATTCCAACAGACCCCATGGTGACACTCACACACTCATTCATTCATCAAGTCTTACTGAGTTCCTGCTCTGTGCTGGGCTTTCTGCTAAGTATCACATATCTAATGACAACCAGATAACTGTCACCTCTGCTGCTGTGCAGGTGATATTTCACTTGTGCAGATGACATAGACTTTAAAATAATGTCTACAGATGGGAATTTCTTAGGTTTCAAGTAGAAGGTGACATGGTTGGCCCATAAAAGAAATACTCCCATTACATACCAAGATTAGATGGTGGTATCTGAGAGGGTGTAGACCTAGGTAGACCGAGGAGGAGGCAGTTTCATTAGATAACGCTGGCTGAAGAGAACAGGGGGCTGAGGGGAGATGAGAAGCAGTGGAATGTAGTATTTATTATGATGTGAAGGTGGAGAAAGAGAGAAACATCAAAGATGAAGCATTGCAGATAGGAGATGGAATACTCAGGGACAGCTCTTAGAGGAGGTGGCCATGAAGCTGAGCCATGAAGAACCCAGGGAAGGAAGACTGCAGCTGAAGGGCAGTCACCAGTGGCTGCAGGGCCTTGAGGAATGTTTCTGAGGAAGCGTATCAGAGGGTGAGAAGCCTTAGCCAAAATCTACAGTGGCATCAATGCTATAGCTAGTTTTTATTTTAAATTTTTGAGCCTGAAATTCAAGCATAATGTTTTTAAAAGTTATAATTCTCACTTCCCAGAATAGACCAACATGTTGACTACAAAGCAAAATGCATATGCTTAGGGTCCGTGATAATGTTAGAATTGCTTCAGACCCAACCCTGGACCTCCTTCAGATTAACAGTTCATTCTTTTTTCCTGTTTCATCTTGTTCTTTGTAAATATCACTTTGGACGTTAGAAAGGTTAACTTGAAACTGAGAAACCTGGAGTTTTAAAGATGGAGGTACATTACACAACATCTCAGAAGTGAGACCAGCCTCCAACATTGTCTCCATCTACCTTTCTACTTACCCACCTCTCCAAGAATGTCAAGGGATGAGCGGAGGCAGAAAGGCAGAGTCCTTAAGCCTGGGGTCGTGTTGGGTCATAGTGAAGCCCCAGCCTGTAGGACAAAAGTACAATGGCCGCCTTCCTCCTAGCTCTTCACTTCATCAGGCCTTGCTTCCTCAAGGCCTGGCTTCTGCTGAAGCCCACCCCAGCTTTAGCCAAATACAGGAGTATCAGAGAGCTCTGGGGGTCTGGACCCTGGCCTTCCCAGGATCTCACAGGGGAATGGGATCCATGCAAACCTGGCTGCTACGGCATGTTGAATGAGCAGCAGCAGCTCTTCCGACTGACACTGCTGTGTGTGATGGTGACCTACAGCCCACGAAACCATCCTCACTGTGATGCTCAGGTGATGCAGAAGGCTATTAACTAAAAGGGACCAAAAGATGGTTTTTAATGTCTCATGATAGAAAAAGTAAGATGGAAAGGTTGTCTTTTTATAGAAGTATAAAGCATCTGAATGTTAAATCAATCATTCAGTTTCTTATAATTTTTAGAAGTACCAAAAAACAGATCTTCTGAATTCTTGGGTCAGTAACTTCCCTTTGGAAAGTACAAAATATGTGCATGTCTTATACCAAAAATAGGTAGAAAAATTATCCCACAACATAAAACAGCTGCTTTTTGTGTGTCTTTTGACTCCCAGAGAGAGACTAATGAATTCACTTTTGAAGAATATTATGTTCCATTCCACTTCTAAAAGTCTCCTTCAGTGCAGTCTGCCCCAGGGGAAAATGTGCCAAACTACATAAAAAATGGGAAGTGCTGCCATTCTCACCTGCTACTTCACTTCAACTTTTATGGAAACATTCATCCATCGTTAAAAGACAAGAAAGTTGTTGCAGGGTGATCCTGTCGTGGCAAGCAGTACCTCCATAAATGAGCGCCTTCGAACTTCACGTGATGGAGAAACTCTCTGCAGGAACTGTCTTTTCTGGCCTTCTGTGATGATTGAACCCTTTAAAGAATGACGAAGACTGCTAGCTACATGATAACACAGCATCAATCAGCTACAGAGACTCATCAGGGTCGAGAGAGCAGGGCGCTAGTCTTGCCACCAAGCAGTGTTCTAACCTTAACCACAGGGCATCTTTAGAGGCATTATGCCATTTGCTGAAGAGACTATACAGCCACCACACACAAGGAACTTCCCCAAGATGTGTCTCAAATGGAAGGGAGGTAAAAGGGGACAATAAAGGCAGACCGCTTTGCTCAAAAAGACAGGTACAGGGCTTCACGAGGGCAAATCCAGACAGACACACAATTATTTTTAATTTATCCAGGGGAAAAACCAGAGCCCAAAAACACAGCAAGGACTTGAGTTTTTAATTGTAATTATCACTGCACCATTAAATTTCTACATAAAATCTACATTGGTTATAATATACGATCTTTTAGATAACATCACTGAAAATTACCAAATTAATCAATGGTCTTTTTACTATTCATAGTATTCCTAATTTGATGGATCATTTGCCTGATGCTTATGAACTTCTGTGTTGCCTTTTCATACAGTCACGGCAATATAATGGCATTTTAGTGCATGATGGGCCACATATATGGCAGTGGTCCTGTGAGATTATAACAGAGCTGAAAATTTCCATCAGCTGGAAACATCACTATCATATTGTGGCAACATCCTTGCAAAGCTGCCGCTACATTCTTGCAACATCATTGCTACATTCTTGTGGTATCATTGCTACATCCTTGCAACATCCTTGCAACATATTGCAACACATACTATTCACATGACCACAATGGAGCTGGGGCAAGCAGACTTACTCTGTTCCCCTCTTACAACACTATGACTATTGCTTGTTTATTTCCTTCCTCCTGAGCACTTCTCTTCCATCTCTAATATTGGCTCTTTTCATTAACCTTTTACTTAAGTCATTGGAGGCCCTGTCCACCCTATCTGTGGGACATAATCAAATTCAGTAATCTCATTTACAATTAAGGTTTTACTTATCTTACATACATGAATATTGCCCAGATATAGATAAAAGACACCCACTCACACACACCATTTCAAATGCCTCTTTAAAGTTCTAGATGGGAAGACACACCCATACACAGAAAAGAGTTATTTAGATGTCACACTAATGTGAGATGAAGCCAAAAATTTCCGTTCTAGAACTTTCTCATTCCCTTGGGTGCCATTGTTTTAGAAAATAAAACCCTATGGGTCCATTCTGGAGCCAGATTCTTGGAAGCCACATCCAATCCCACCCTCTCGGACATGTGATGGGTCTGTTTTCTAAACAATGCTTGAACTTTTCCAGTTGTCTCCATTCCAACCATCTCCGCCTCAGAGCCTGGGTGTACCATCCCTCTTTGCATGCTATAGTGATGGCCAACAGGACTCTCACCCTCCCGTCTTCCTCACCAAGTGCCCACTCTACCCTGTGACATAATAGTACTGACAGTTTGACCCCCACTAAGGTAAAATACAACCTAAGGCTTTGAGGTCACCATGTATCCCGTGCCTACAGACTCATCTCCAGGTTGATTTGGGGTACCTTGACATACATTTCATTCTCCAATGCTACTAAAATCCCTTCCCCTCTCCATCTCACTAAGGTGATCCTGATCTTGACCAAGAATCTTTCTGACAGAAACCCTTCTCATCCCAACACCTTCTTCTGGGTACTTCTTGAACTGTTCTTCCAGCTTTGTCAACTTATGCATTATTTCCCCAGGGAGAAATTCTCTCGCCCAGTGGTGAGCATCAATTCACCACTGTGTGCCTGAATCTCGTCCTGAACCTCCCATAATGGCACTCCTTCTAGTTTATCATAATTATTTCCTAGCCTCTTTTTCCTCACCATAGTATAACTTCCATGAGAAAATCGATACAGGAATCCTTCCACTGCAGTTCACATAAGACCCATCCTCAGTCCTCATGCATGACACAAAGTAGGTAATCCAAAAATGGTTTAATGGATAAATAGTAAATATCTTGAGGCTTTCTTGCTCTATTCTATACACAAAGCGCAGACAAGACTCACATGATCAGTGAGTCCCATTGGAAGGAATTTGTAAGCATAACCACGTGGTGTACTGCCTGAGATGCTATTCTGCTGCAAAAGGGCTGCTGTAACACAGATGCCCGTCCTTGTCCTCAGACAGAGGGGTGGATGTTTATTTGCCCTTCTGGTGTGTTTGTTTCTGTTATTGACTGATGCAACATTTAACTGGCCAAGATTAATCACTTGGAAAGTCCTTGGAAATCAGACAGTGGACCTTATGTACAAACACATTTTGTTTGCTTCCAGATGATGATGCTAAAAGAACCTCTTTTAAGAATTGGTAATGAATAGTGTAAGAATTATACTGAGAAAAATGAAGACTGAGCTACAAAGAGAAGAGGGTATTCCAAAGAAAGTGAAATTAAGATGCATTGGTCTGGTGCTTGTTTTCTTTTCATTGTTCATGAGTGAACTTAGGGGTAGCCTGATAGGAAACGTTTAGATGACTCTCAGACATCAAAGATACCACTGTTGTTCATCCCACTTCTCTAACCACTGTTGGAGCAGTTTCCCAATAAAGAAGCCCTAATAGACTTCAGCATGTTCACCTGTAACTTAGCTTGATGGCTTCTTGTTCCACTTTATTCCTCCTTTACATTAGACTCTCCTTCTCACTAAGGACAGTTCAATGAGCCAACTAGTTATTGAATTGCTCATTTCCTCCTGATTTATCTATGGTTCTGTGTTTCCTTCATAATGCATCACCTGGCCCTTTATGTATGTCTAGCTCCAACCCTTTTGACCTCATGGTCTTACACAATAATTAATGATGCTTGGGGAAAATCAATGTCCCCTTATTGACTTCAATTCCCACAGCTCAGGAAACCTATGCTGGTCACCGCTGTCCCTCTCCACCTCACTATGGCCCATGCTGATCACTGCTGTGACTCCCCAGGCCCCAACTTGTAAGTGTAACTAGACACCCCAGTTATACAATTGATTTCATAATATCTTCCTCTTCCAACCAGCTGAGAGTGCTATGGGGAAAAGAAATACTACAAATGCCAGTCATGCCCCCTGAGTGCTACAGAAGAACATCCATCATCATAACAGGCAAATACATGGTTATGCTGAGAGGGAGTTCATATTGGTAATTTTTGCTTTTAAATTTTTATCTACAAAACAAGAAAATCCCCCAATTTTTTTTAGGTTTGACTAAAAGACAAAGGTCCACTCTTTATTCCTATTTTCTGCCTTACATTTTTTTGGTAATTCATAGAAAAGTAGTTCAGGAAACTTATTTAGACTTCCAAAAAGAGTTCATTTTGGCCTTAAATTAGTTTTGTGAAATTAATCTACTTAGATAACCACTCCATCACCACAACACTCACATTTTTTTAAATGTACATATCACTAACACTAAAAGTCAAAATGTTTATCCAGATATTAAAGGTCTTCCACAATCTAGATCAATCTTTTCTATCCTTGCTTTCAAACATTAAGATCTTTCTACTCTGTTCAGATTGACTCACCTCTTACCATTCCACACCTATCTGCACAAGAGTTCCCTTTGATTTTACTTATCTTTTTTATGTATCTTAAGTCTCTACTTCTGCTCCTCCTAGATCTATTAAAATTTCTTCCCACCATTCAGGACCAACTCCACATTGTCTAAATGAGTACTTTATAAGACCCAGTGTGAAATAAACTCTTACTTTTTAAATTGTTGATGAACCTGGGGCTGTACTAATCAAGTAAGCTATCAGTCATAATAATAATGGCTGAAGCACAAGTTTAATTCTTATTCAAGAAAGAGGGCAGCAGGTACACAGGTCACCAAGGTCAGCAGATCATTCAGCAACCTGGGAGACAAAAGGTATACCCACTGTAGCTGCAGATCTCAAGGTAACCTTGGTGGGGACAGACAGTGGAGGAGCACCGATAGGAGACCTAGCCAGAACCTGAGAAGAGGATGTCATGTTGACTCACAAGTCTGTAAGTTACAACAGATTTCCATGCTATTCCCAGCTCCATAGGAAACTCTAGCATTTCATCTAGCTTTTTGAGCAGAAAGAAGACACATGGACATTTCTAAGCAGAGAGGTGTCCCCACCACAAGAAGAACAGAAGGGATTTATTCCTGTACTTGGGACAATTCTCTAGTAACTACTATATGTATCATTTAACTACTTAGCATCTCACCCATGTGTTTCTCCCTTGATTGAACACAATTCTTTTGAAATATCAGAGATCTAAAGTGAAAAATTTTCAGAGCCTGGCTTATATTCAATTCCTTACTGAATGTACTAGCACGGATTTCTACATGAAGTTATTTTGAGATATGGTGAAGTATGAGAACCATATGTCTTTGTCACTAGATGTGAGGGGACAAGTTGCCATGATGTTGTAAAAGTTGCATGGAGAGAGCTGTGTTCTCAGCTAGGCAGAAGGCTCCTCTACTCCAACACAGAGTTGAGATCCGAGGGAGGAAGGAGGAGGGCTATGCTGTCATTCTCTTGAAGCATTCACGCTAATTCTCTTCCATAGATAAAATATTATTTTCCCTAAGAAATATACAATCCTAAGGGAAATGGTATATTCCTACAGACCAGCACATGTTAGCAGTTTGAACTGAGACAACTTAGTGGAAAAATTAGTTAAGACTGATGGGAACATTACTGATGGTGATCTATAGCGGAGTTCATTCAGATATGGGGTGCCTGACTAGATAGAGCCAGAACAAGAAGCAACATCAACAACAACAAAAAAATACTAAAAAGAAAACTGAGTATAGGCCCATAGAAAGGCAACTCAAAGTGGCTTTAAAAAAAAGTGGGACCTATTGTAACCTGATGGGTGACAATACATGGCTATTCAAGCGTACATGGTGATAGGTTTCAAGAGGAATCTGGAAATATGTAGCCAAATCCCAAATGCATGTTCAGAGGCAAAATGTTATTCTCCAAAAATGTTAGAAGATCAATGCCAAAAAGGCAGTAGGTAGCAAATGTGGGCTCCAAGATAACAAAAGGGTCACTAGTACAAACAGGAAGCTAACTGGAGTAACCCCCTCCATACCAAATCCATTCATACGGTGGTTCCGCCTCTGCCACTGGCCCCTCACCATGCCACAATCCTAGCCTAGACCACCGTCTGCTTTCCTCTGGAGTATTAAAGAGCCCCCTTATTGGTCTCTATTTACACTTAACATCCCTGCCATTAACTTTTTATGCTGAAATTAGAATGGTATTTCAAGTTGCTGGGTGTGTATGCATTACTTATACAACGGTCCACAGATAGCATTGATAGGCAGCAATGCAGGCATGAAAGGCAACTCTATATCGAAAAGAAGTGTCACTTGCCAGTATAAATCATTCATTTCACTTTCTAGGTTGAAAAGGTTCTTTTCTAAAGAATAAAACTATACAGAAGACTTAATATTAGTCTTCGATGCTAACAAACCAGGCATTCAGCAGTACCAAGACTCTCATTGTAAAAGGCATTCATTTAAATGGCCATAGTTAATCACATGTCTTTTATACAAACTGTCTGCTCTTCAACATTCCAAGATTGTGACAGATAGGGCCAAAACTAGCGAGAAAAGCCATTTCTCCCTTCCCATGTACATCTGAACCCAGACCACGTGATTGCATGATGCTCCTTAGCTAGCTACTCCATCTCAACTAGGGACAACAAGCATCCAGATTCTCTCACGGGGTCCTGCCATGGACTCCAGATGTCATCCATATCCAATACACTTTCCCCTCCACTTTGAAGGGAAGTTGTAGCATGCCCCTGACCAACAGATCTCTAAAATCTCCAAGACACAGAAGAGCCTCAAAGTTTGAAGAGTTTACCTTCCACCCTTTGGAATCATTTTTCTTACCCAGATCTCCCAACTTGATTACCACCTCTTGCTCAGTCAAACTGATTAAGATGATTTCTTTCAGTGTACCAATATGATGTTTTTACGATCAATAGATGCTCCAGGTGTCTTGAGACTGTGTTATAATGCAAGGAAGGAGAGTTAAACCAGCCCTGGGATAAGACATAAATTTCCACATATGAAGTAAAATGATTCTCATGCTCTTTCTGATAGGAATGGAACAAAACATATTTCCTAGATCAATAGTCATATTACATGAGTAGTCCATGTTAATACGCATTTAGGGATTCTACTATGTTATATTTTCTATAGTCACTGTCATCTGCAATAATTCATCCAGTTTTTATGAGTACCATATTGGTAAATTAAGTGTAAATAGAACGGTAATCACTGTTATTTGTACCTTTCAAGGAAATGCTGATCTCTGCCATACGCCTCCCATTAAGGAATCAGTATTGTTTTCATAAATATTTTATTGATGTATTATACATAATTATATGTAAGTGGGATTTATTGTTGCATATTCACCCTGTTCACAACACTATCTTGTCAACTACATTACCCATTTATTTGCTAATTTGATATAAGGATAGAAAACTGTAGAGGCTTCCATTTCACTCCTTATACGAAGATAGTTCTTATCCTGTAGTGCAAGAAACCAGTGTGAGATTTCAACCCATTTGCTATGATAGATGGAGCTCAAATAGTAGGCAGATACCCATATACCTACAATAGGAAAATTACCACCATTCCAGCCCATGGATCTGGTGGACACTAAGTTTAACAATACAAAGACTCTTGTCTTAACCAATAACCACAGCCCTGAACTCAAACAGGGTATTAGTGGTATACTGCCTCTTGGTGTATTAATAAAAATTTATATTTGGCTCAACAATCCTCAAAAGGTATGTATATTTTCCTTTCTCCAAAACCTGACCATCAGTGCATAGGTGACTTTGTAGAAGGACTGGGAAGGTGGACTCTTAGAGTACTCCATCACCAGAGCTGGTCTTCAGCTGGTATGTTCCAAATCTAGGAACTAGATGGGGAAACTGGGAAAGCAGCCTTGCCTTTCTACTGAGATGCCTGTGCTGGTCCTTGTGATTCTCTGCCCTGGACTCATTGAGCTCTTTCCTTTTGGTATCCTTGCAGGTTGTCCATGCAACTTGTTTCTAGAAACACCAGTCTATTGTCTACTAACCCGTCTATTGTTCTCTGCAGTCACCCCTTGCTCCCACTGCAGACTTGCTGCTCCTTGCTATCATTTCCTCCACTTGCTCTCCCACCCCTGGCCTCTATTATCTGTATCTTATCTCCTTTGCAGTCAGCAAGCCCAGGTTTCCAACAGACCTTCCTGTCCTCCCCAAACCCGAGGGGACAGCCATTACTCATCCTCTCAAGGACGTTGTTGACCTTCTCACATACCTCCTTATTGCTTCAGTTAAGGACTTCTTTATTGCCAACTCAATATCTGGGATTTTAAGTTAAAATTGAATTTTTTATAATTTATCTCCCACTCTGTGTCACACATTTTTTTCAAATCTGAAAATACAACATATTTGCCACTTCCAGATCTATCAGAATGATGTCATCAGGGTAGTAAATCAACATGATATCCTGCACAGTGTCAAGGTGGCCAAGGTCCAGTAAACAATACTGTGGGGAAAAAAAAGCAGGATATTTAATGTGACCTTGGGGCATAGCAATAAGGCATAGTGCTAATAATCTTCTGGGGCTTTAAATCATCTTTCATGACTGTTTTTGAAAAGAATAGTTCTGAAATCAATGCCCATTGATCCTACACAGCCCAGTCCCATGCAACATTTCAGGTTAACCATAACCTACAGAGAGCAACTACCTCTGAGCTTCTCAGAGCTTGAAGTGAGTGATAACCCACTCACTATGGTATCCCTTACTCCTTTAATGAAGAGAGTTTCCTCTGGTTACTACCAAAATATAGAGTCAGCTGGTGTTTCTCATCCCAGGTAATGAACCCAATAAACCATCACACATTCCTGCTTCCCACAGCCCTCCGCCCCACTCACAATAATCGTCCCACTCACTTCTACAGCCACAGACCATTATTGTATAAAGGCTCCAAGTTGCTACCTCAGAAGTATTTTAGGAGTTGTTACAGGGGTATCTGCCACAATGTTCCATGGTGTAGATCCTCACCTGTAATAGAGACAGGGAGCCCCTCTGCCTGCTCAGAGGCATCATGGGATGGGGTGGTTTTAAGCTTACCATGAACAGACCCAAGTCCCCAAGATCTATCAGAATGATGACACCCAAGTCCAGGTGTCAGCATCCTAATCCTTTATTCTTAGGGCCCTGAATTGTGCATTCCCACTGTTTTAGATTTTTACCTTCTGTTGGATTTTTAATAGAGTCTATTATATGGCTAAAGGATGCTTTCCAATTTTTAAAGTGTGCTCTGAATGATAGTTATTGGTCTGGGCCTGTCATTTTCTTTCTTCAAGATTTCTAGGGAAATCAAGTATCCGACAACTCCTCCACCCATATAACTGCTATTGCCCCCATATCCTGTTCAAGTATCAGAGTTATTGTGAAGTTGGTGGTTCTGCTCCAACCCTTACCTCAATACAATCTTCTATAGAAGACTGAGTAATTATAATGCCAGAACATTTCCAAGATCATCGATACTCCGTGTACAATCACTAGCAATGGATTTGTTATCAGTGAATGGACCAATGAATGGACAAATTAGAGCCCTTTTCCCAAAGTCTGTTTTTAAGTATAACTTCCAATCCTATCCCACCGAATTTGAGTTTCTTAAATAGAAAAACCTGAGGAAAGGACTTTCTTACAGGCAGACTTTTTTAAGATTTTCTTCAGGAAACACAAGGTTAGCCATAGAGAAAGTGTTCATGAGAAAGGGTGAAGCTGATAAACAGGTTATCTGATGACCACCTGGAGCTCAGAACCTCCAGAGCTTTCTGAAGATCATGTAAAATTTTCTCAGACTGTTTTCATTGAAATGAGGGGAAGTTGATGGTCACGTCTTGAAATGCTCAATATTTGCTGATTCACCCACCAGCGGCATAGAACACAGTGGTGGCAAAGAAAGCTCCCCGGCAGGAGGGCTGAGACAAGGGTAGGTGAGAGTGGAAGTGGCCACTGAGACTGGGAGCTGTCCACCTCCACTATCTGTGAGCTTAGATCTGGGTGAGGGACAGCATCAGCCTCACGGATCATGCTTCTTCTTGCCTTGACACAAAGCAGCGACTTCCTATTGCTATGCCAACACATTTTGCATGAGGTGTAATCTCTTCTCCACCCGTGACCCTTTGTCTCCGCCCTTTCATCAAACAGGTCTCCTTTCTGTCCTTTAAACAGACTCTCCAACCTCAGGACCTTTCCCCACGCTATTCTGGACAAAGTGCTCCTGCCTTTATCTTGACTTTACTGTATCCTTCAGATTTCCTTCCCTCTAGGGATTGCTTCCCTAGGCACGTCCACTTGGAAGAGCGTCCATCCTGTTCTGTGTTCCGTGTCTGACGATTGTGAGCTCCCTGAGAAGAGCCGTTTGTCTTGAATCTTTAGCATCCCGACACAGCTGGGCCTAGAGGAAATTCATAACTAATATGTGTTGACTGAATTAGGAGAAAGAGAAGACAGAAGGAAAGAAAAAAAGGGAGGGAAGGAGGAGGAAAGAGAAAAGAGCTTGCATCAGAGTACAGAAGGATGACTGGCAGAATTATTTCTATCCGAACTTTGAGTTAGTGACTAGAGACCAATTTCAAAACCAGAGGCGAGATTGTGAGAAAAGCGTAAAATGGATCAAATGTGAAAATGGAAGACACACACGCTGGATAGACACACACACACCAGCCGGTGTACACACGGCTCAGCTTAGTCCCTCTTTATCTAAGGTGATGTTGACATGCCCGTATTCTCCCATGTGCTATGATAATGTTAATTCCACAGGTGACCATGGAGGGTCTGTCCAAAAAGATCAAAATTTTTTGAGAAAACTTGGTGTTTGCATTCCTCAAAGGATTTTATCACATAGCTTAGATAGGCATAAAGTCAGTATCAGGACATAAGTGCTTTTGTAATAAATCAACATTGTGTCTGTTGTTTTCTATATCTCTTCTTCTAACAAAAGAATTGTGATAAATAAGGAAGTAGTAGTAGACTAAGATAAAACAGAGTCTGAATTTGTCACAGGCATTTATACACTGTGCATTGAAAGGCTTATGTAATTTTGATATATAAGACAAACAGAAAACACTCTCCCTAAATATCTTTCAAACAGTATATGGAGTAGAGTGTAACTGAGATCCTGTTCAGAACAATGGCTCCCAAAACCTTGCACCTCATCAGCCATACTGGTTATAGTTCTTTTTCTTGCCTTCTCCTTTTACATTTTCATCGTTAACAGCAAATTCTTATGGCTTAGGCATTTATAAAGCAAAAAATATCATTATTTAAATGAGCCAATATGAACAGAACTGCAGAGGGTTGTACCCTGCTTAACAGTCACTCAGTTAAGGAAAGAACTCAATACAAATAGATGTTCTGCACCATTAGATTTCCATCTGTCCTCACATGACTACTAGTTAATACTTAGCTGAGCTGTTTACCAGGAGCTATTGTGGTTCTTCCCTAGATCCATTTCTGCTGCCTTTCTGACCAAAATCTGACTCCATAGAGTCCACAGGTACAACTCCAGTTTAAAACCAACATGATAATGATTGACCATCCTGATGGATTTTGGCTGCCACCAGATCCATGTCTGTTGTGCTGCTGTTTCTCTTCCTTAGTTATTACACTAAGTCCATACAGTGCATCAAAATACAAATCGCCAGCCAGACTCTACTCACTCAGTTTCCTCTCCAAAACCTCTGAGCCTTACTTCCTGACAGAGATGGTTGAGAACCTACAGGAAACCCCTTTACTCCATGCAGTGGTCTCCCCAGTCACACACTGACATCTCCACCTCGCTGTCATTCAGGACATATGGCACTAATGGGGTTTCCAAATGCTGACATCTGCCTCTGAGTAGAAAGACTGATTCTGGAGTAAAATGACTATTTGGGGAAACCCAGCCTCTCCACAACCACAGCTCATGTCTGATGTGAGAAGCCAAGTGTAGAGGGAATTAATGAGCCTTTTGAAAACATCTCTTCAAACCCCGAAACAGCCTTTAAAAAATATAAACATATAAACCATACAACTAATATTGGAAGAAAATGGAACAGAATAGACCATCTATTGATTCTTTCCTGGTAGAAATATATCTACAAAGATAACTGGGCCAAACAGCAGAGGAAGGAGTTAGGAGAATCACTCAGGATCGAATCTCAAACATTTTCATCATACACTTCTCTTTTTCCAATTTTGTGTATGTCTCAGTTTGTTCAGGCTGCTTTAACAAAATACTATGAACTGGGTGGGTTATAAATCACATGAATTTGTTTATCATTGTTGCAGAGGCTGAGAATCCAAGATAAAGGTACCACCAAATTCAGCATCTGGAGAGGGCCACATGCTCACTGAAGGTGTCTTCTGGCTCTGTCTTCACAGGAGGAAAGCAGACAAGACTGCTCTGTCCCCAGTATCCAAGATGGTGGGCCAGAGGAAGGCAGCATTCTGTGTTGCTCTGTGACCTGGGACTCAAGTAGTGAGAAATACTACTTTTCTATGAGTGATATTTCTGTTCCTGCACAGGAATCATGGCCACTGTGCCTATGCAGGGCTCTAGGCCTCAGTATCAGAGTAGGTCTCCCAACTGCTCGCCTACACAGGACTACCAGATACCTCAGCAGGACCATCAGCATCAGCACCCACACAAAAATTTTGGCCACCCATGTGAGCAGAAATCCCAGACACAGCTCCCACGCAGGACACATGGAACCTACCCACATGCAGTATCTCCAGCTTCCACTCCTGTGTGGACCCCCATCAACCAACATGGGGACTCCCCAGTCGCCTCCATCTTGGGACTCTGTAGTAATGGAACTAGAATCCCCAGTGAACCACAGCCTGCCTGCCACCCAGGAACTATCGCATAGGCTCTGAAGACAGCCACAGCCACACACAGCACACGACAGACCCAGCCTCTGAACTTATTAACCAACGCCACTGACTGGCTCCCCGACCTGACCTGACACCCCATCGCTGAAAGCAAACACCTCCATCCTGGGTCACCTTCACCACTATCTTTAGTCGGGGCAACTCCCAGTTTGGAAGTCCAGCTGGCCAGGTACCCAGTTGCCAACTCTCCCATCTCCCCAGCAGCCGCTAACCAGGCATAGTGACTACCCAACACTAAATAGCTCTCAGCACGGCAGGTGCACAGCGCACACAAAGTGCCACACACAAGAGCCCTGGAGAGAAAAGCCCCTTATTAGGAAGCAGTAAGGGTGAGTGATACAGCTTAGAGACTAAGAGACCAGGAACTGGGAGGTCTTCAGGTGAGATGAGGAGGTAAGACCAGGCACTCAAATCACAGGAGCAGGCCCAAGAAGAGATCCCTGAGGCGCAGCCTCCCTTTGGGGACTGGCAGGTGCCACACCCCACTTCCAGGTGCCCTCCAACCAGGACCAACACCCCCCCCCCCCGGTTACCTTCACCATCCTGACAGTGGAGACACCAGCTAACAACAGATGACCCCTCCGATTGGATGAGAATGAAAGCAGGAAAGACACTGATCTCCAACCAAAACAACCTGTTTCTTCCTTTAAGATTTTTTTTCTTCTCTCTCTCTATTCTCCTGCCCTCACATTTCCAAATATGTGAAACCAAGTATTTTGCATGAATTAGGATTTTGAGTACTGGGAAGTCTGAGTAGTATATTACAATTGTGTTTTACATTCTTTTATTTCCCTCCAATTTTTACTATTTTAACATTTTTTACTTTTCTATATATGTGTATATTTTTTAAGTACTCTACTGTGTTCCCACTTACTTGTCTACCCAAAATTATTTTCTCTTGCTTCTCCTGCTACTAACCTTCCTCTTTAGATTTCTCTTTCAGACTTCTCAAGATATAATAACTCTATATCCTCACCTCCTACCTCCCCAACATATCATCCTACACCTTACCCCAGGTTCTTTGTCCACCATCAGAAACTGTGAACACTTTTATAAGCCTACTGATTATACTGTAGGTGATAACTGCATTCACTACTTCTGCATATTGTGACCAAACTGTAAACATCTTTTTTTTTTTTTAAGTTTTTTATTGTTGGTTGTTCAAAACATTACATAGTTCTTGATATATATTTCACACTTTGATTCAAGTGGGTTATGAACTCCCATTTTTACCCCATATACAGATTGCAGAATCACATCAGTTACACATCCATTGATTTACATATTGCCATACTAGTGTCTGTTGTGTTCTGCTGCCTTTCCTATCCTCTACTATCCCCCCTCCCCTCCCCTCCCCTCTTCTCTCTCTGCCCCCTCTACTGTCATTCATTTCTCCCCCTTGTATTATTTTTCCCTTTCCCCT
>NW_025999991.1:4499895-4511823 GCF_001458135.2 Marmota marmota marmota | reverse complement strand
ACTCAGTGGTTTAAAACAGCACAGATTTAGGGGAGGGGAGAGGTGGGGAGGGGGGAGGGTGGAGGATGGGAAAGGCAGCGGAGCACAACAGACACTAGTATGGCAATTTGTAAATCAATGGATGTGTAACTGATGTGATTCTGCAATCTATGTATGGGGTGAAGGTAGGAGTTCATAACCCACTTGAATCAAAGTGTCGAATATGATATGTCAAGAAATTTGTAATGTTTTGAACAACCCACAATAAAAAATTAAAAAATAAAGAGTTATTGGGATAGAGGAAGGCATAGAGTTCCAACCAAAGGAATGAGCAATCTATTCAATGAATATCAGAAAATTCTCAAAACATGAAGAATAAATTAGAAAACCAAATTCAGGAGGCTTATAGGATGTCAAATGTACAAAATCACAACAGATCCATACCAAGGCACAGAATAATGAAAATGCATAACATACAGAATAAGGAGAGAATATTAAGAGAGAAAGGAATCAGATTACATATAGTGGGAAACCAATTAGATTATGTGCAGATTTTTCATTCCAGACCCTGAAAGCTGGAAGATCCTGGAATAACATATATCAAGCTTTGAAAGAAAATGCATGCCAACCAAGAATCTTGTATCCAACAAAATTAAGCTTTAGATTTGTTGAAGAAATAAAAACCTTCCATGATAAACAAAAGTTAAAAGAATTTATAGCTAGAAAACCTGTTCTACAGAACAACTTTAGCAAAATATTCTAAGAAGAAATAAAAAACAGCAATGAAAATCAGCAGAGGGAGGTATTACATAAAAAGAAAAACCAATCAAAGGAGAAACCAAGTTAAATATATATGCCCCAAACAATGAAACATCTATGTTCATCAAACCCTTCTCAAGTTAAAGAGTCAAACTGACCACAACACAATAATTCTGGACAACTTTAACACACCTCTTTCACAGCTTGATAAATCTTCCAAAGAAAAGCTGAACAAAGAAACTATAGAACTCAATAATAGAATAAATAACAGACTTAACTGACATATACAGAATATTTCATCCTTTAATGAGTGAATACACTTTCTTCTCAGCAGCACATGTATTCTTCTCTAAAATAGACCATATATTATGCTACAATGCAACTCTTAACAAATACAAGAAAAGTAGGGATACTACCTTGGGTTCTATTTGATCACAAATGGAATGAAAATAGAAATCAATGATAAAATAAAAAATAAAAACTACTCCAACTCCTGGAGACTAAATAATATGCTATTGTATGAACATTGCGAAAGACATCAAGGAGGTGGTTAAAAAAAAATCTTAGAAGTAAATGAGAACACCAATACAACATATTGAAATCTCTGGGACGCTATGAAGTCAGTACTAAGAGTAAAGTTTATTGCATGGAGTTCATTCCATAAAAGAAGAAAAAGTCAACAAATAAATGACCTAACATTACATCTCAAAGTCCTAGAGAAAGAACAACAAATTAACACCAGAAGCAGAAGATAGGAATTAATTAAATCAGAGATGAAATTGGAACAAAACAATTGAAAAAAATTGACCAAAAAAGGTGGTTCTTTGAAAAAAATAAATAAAAGTGATAAACCCTTAGCAATGCTAACAAGAGAGAAAACTCAAATCACTAATATCCATGATAAAAAAGGAAATATTAAAATAGACACTACAGAAATGAAGAAGATAATTAGAAATTATTTTGAAATCTTGTACTCCAATAAAATAGAAAATATCGAAGGCATTGACAACTTTATCTAGAGTCACGTGAGTTGCCCAAATTGAGTCAGGAAGATATATGCAATTTAAACACATCAATTTCAAGTAATGAAAGAAAAGATGCCATCAGAAGCCTACCAACCAAGAAAAGCCCAGGACCAGACGGATACACAGTTGAGTTCTCCAAGACCTTTAAAGAAGAACTAATACCTATACTCTTCAAATTATTTCATGAAATAGAAAGAAGAGGCAGCACTTCCAAACTCATTCTATGAGGTCAATATCACCCTGATTCCAAAACCAGGCAAGGACACAAAGAAAGAAAACTTCAGACGATGTCTCTAATGAACATAGATACAAAATTTTCAATAAAACTCTGGCAAATTGAATACAAAAACGTATCATAAGGATCGTGCACCACGATCAAGTGGGGTTCATCCCAGGGATGTAAGGTTGGTTCAATAAATCAATAAATGTAATTTATCACATCAATTGACTCAAAGATAAGAATCATATGACCATTTCAATAGATGCAGAAAAATCATTCGACAAAATACAGCACCCATTCATTTCAAAAACCATGGATAACAGAATCTCAACATGATCTCAACATCATAAAAGCTATCTAAACTAAGCCCAAGGCCAACATCATTCTAAATGGAGAAAAATTGAAATCATTCCCTCTAAAAACTGGAACAAGACAGAAATGCCCTCTTTTACCACTTCTATTTAACATAGTTCTTGAAATATTGGCCAGAGAAATTAAAGAGCGTTAAGAAATTAAAGAGGTACAGATAGGAAAAGAAGAACTCAAATTGGCACTATTTGCTGATGATATGGTTCTATACCTAACAGACTCAAAAAATTCCACTGTAAAACTTCTAGAACTAGTCAATGAATTCAGCAAAGTAGCAGGTGGCAGGGACTTGCTGCAGCTGAGAGCCAGCCTACCCAGGAGCCCTGGAAAGCTTCAAGAAGCAAGGCAGGACTCTGCCCAGGGGCCTCAGCAGGATCATGACTCTTCCAGAAGCTTGATCATGGACTTCTCTCCTGTAGAAGTTTGAGAGAATGAACTTTGGTGGTTGTTAGTCAGCAAGTTTATGTTAATTTGTTGTGGCATCCTTAAAATTCCAACATGCTGAGACTCAGTTTCTTCATATGTAAGATAACAGTGTTGGAATATAGGATTCCTAAGGCTCCTTCAACTTGGACTCAATGCCTCTGATCATCTGGCATATAGGCAATGAAAAATAAAATGTCCTGAGGCTATTGCAGAATTAGACTCTCATTCCTTTTCAACCTCCACACCTATATAATCTCACCAGTACAGGTACATGAAATGTCCAGGTGATAACTCAAACAAGTTTTAGGGCAAAAGAAGAAAAAAAAAAAACCAATCTTGTCATGAGGCAGGATGCACATCTATAAATACCACAAGGTATTTGTACAAACATCATTTCCTCTACTGAGAAAAGTGGAAGGTTGGGAAAAGTTAACATTTTGTAGTTAGAGTGAAAATGAGTTGATTCTGTTATTTTCCTTTTGGTTTAGTGGTCACCTGAAATTCAGCTAATCGTGTAAATGGTATTTATGGAACATTTATTCCAGCAGGGCCCTGTAGGATGTGCTGCAACACAAATAGTCACTGAGCGCCCCGCCCTCTAAGGATTTAGTTTGTTGGGGTCAATAGGCAATTAAACCAAAAATTATATAAATCTGAATGTGTGATAGCTTACATTTTAGTGCTAATCTCGGGGGAATATAAAACTGAGGGGATAAGAAAGCTTCTTGGGTGAGACAACTAGTGAACTAGCTCAAAAATAAATGATTTAATGAGGAACAGCGAACCGGAAAGAGTACTGTTAAATGTATAGTTACGCGGAACGAGCAGAGCACACATGGAACAGAGTAGTGGGAAATGGACCTGGAGAGACAGGCAGAGACCATCATGCAGGGACCAGAAGTGCCACAAGCAAGTCAAGGCAAGGGGGAAGGACAAGGGAGAGCTGGCTGATCCCCATAACTGATCCGTGTTGGAAAGGAAACAGAGGAAGGGCTTCTGGTGGCAGGAGTCATGCACACAGGGCGGGAAGAGCCTAGGTCAGGCGGAGAGGGGAAGCTCCAGCTAACAGTGCTCACAGCTGCCCCTAGTGGGATAAATCTGGAACAGGAAAATTAATTTGAGGATAAATACTGACTTTCACAGTGGTAGGTCTGATCTCTTAGGCATGGAGTCTATAGTTACAGAATGGGGAGGCTCTAAGAAGCAGAGACCCATCAGCACTTGATGCTCCAAAGATAACTAAGAAGGAAAGAGACCCATCAGACGTGACAATTTAAGATAATGGGCAAACTTGAGGGGGTAGTTTCATTGGAAAATAGAAGAGGAGAAAATCCAGAGCACAATTCAGGAGAACCTATCCAGGAAGGAAACACAGCGCACACTTGGAAGAAAAGCGCTACACAAGCAGGAAGGGCCAAGAATCAAGTGGAAGAAATGGATGAGAAGACCATTCCCTGAACATGAAACAGTTGAAATTCAAAACACAGGGTGGGATCTAAACTAGAATCAGCAGGAGTCAACTAAACAGAGACCAGGCAACAGCGGCAGAGATGCAGATGCCTCATAATGAGGGCAAAGGTGGACCCAGTGAGGAAGCGCTCTGTGCAGCTTGGTCTCCTTCTTTGCAAGAAGAAATAATATTAGTGCCTACCTCACAGATATATGCTAAAAGTTTAATTAGGGGATATACAGGTAATAAAGTGAAATTATGCTTATCACACACTAAGAAGCTCTTGGATGGTGACGAGTATTATCATTGCTATCATTATTTTCTCATTAGTGGGAGGAAGAATGTGAGCCGCAATGTCTGCTAAGCATGTGGTCTCTGAGGAGGAAGCAGCAGAGAGGGGAGATCATCTAGAACCGCAGCTGTGGAAGAAAGGCAGCTGACATGGGGAAGCAGGTGAGCGCAGACTGGGAAGCCTGCCACCGGCCTGTGCTTGGAGGCCGTAACCATGTGATTCCTGACTGCAGAAGGGCAGGAGCACAGAGGAAACAGGAGGGATAACCTGGAAGTAGGCAGCATGGACATAGGGCTAGAGAGGGGGCTAGTTATGAGCCAGGAAGCTCCAAATGCCCAGGGAGGTGGGCACAAATCTAAACTTTTATGGGACTTTAAACACATAAGTTAGAAGGGCAGATTTAGTACCAAAGTTACTTTTAATTCTAAGATTTTAGAATTAGATAAAAATTCCAGAGGTGCAGTTAGAAAACTTGATGTTGAAGGAAAGGGGAGAGAAAGGCTAGAAGTAGAAGTATTTTTGACTAAGGTTCCTATGAATCAGCTCTCCACGATAGACACGCATCAGAACCAAAGCCAGGGCCCTTTCCTGAGAGTCCCTGGTGTAACTGCTCAGGGTGGTGGGATCTGGGTATTGGTGTTTTGGAAAATTCTTCAAATGTGACTCCTATTCAGAGCTAGGACTGAAAAGCCAAAGTAACGGATAAGGCCTTGCAGAAGCAAAGTCGAGTGTGGCATTTAAGTCTGACAACATGATTATGCTATTTCATGACAGTGGTGGTGATGGTAATGAGAATAAATCGATTGTAACTCTGAGCCTACACTCACACTCCAGGCACATCCAAGTGTGACCAAATCCAGTGAGATGCACTGCCTATTCGGCATATTAGGAAACTGAGCCACAAAGATTATTAAATTCCCCAAGCTCATACGCTCACAAGTGTAGTGCGTGAATTTGGGCACCTGTCTTCAGAACTGTTGCCCTTAACATTAGGCAACAGTTGAAAACTTCATACTTGGGACTGGCAGGTGACAACATTTTGAGGTCACTGAGCAAGTTGGCCTTCGGAGAGCTGGTGATACATCTTCCAAGGATGCTAATGCAAGACACACACATAAATACACTTCACCAAGGCTGATCTAGGTCTACTGGGAATGAAAAACGAAGCCCGCTGTCTGTCTTATCTCAACCTATCCAGTCAGTTGCTTCTTTTGAAGTATCAGGGCCCACAAATTTAAATAAATGAAAAATAATCTTCTAAAATTAGCATATAAAGATTTTACTGAGAACTAATGTGATGTGACATCAAGATATAAGGTACAAATATCCAGAAGTCAGAATCTTCAGGGTTTCTAATGTACAGTTGTTTTTTTTTAAAGTGATTCTTCCACTGCAGAAATCCCCATGAAGTATAGCACTGTGAATTGAAAGCCACAGAGACACCCTCAGCATGTGACACCAAGAGATCAGCACCTCAAGGAAAGCACTCCTCATGGCATGGTGGGGAGAGCAGGGCAGGAGCTAGTTCTGAGAGTTCAACTGCAATATACCAAGCAAGAGCATTCAGAGAGTACCTCAACCACTGCCCTCCACTAACTCAGAAGCCCCTTTATGACAGTACAATTCACTTTATTACCAAATGTGGATTTCAGTTATGCAACTACAACAGAAATGAACATTTGAATTACATTTCATATACACATAATAAGGTAGACAGACATATATGTACATTTATACTAAAATACACTTATATGTCACACACTTATATGTCGTAAGAACCATGGGACATAGCTTGCAATCCCAGTGATCGAGAGGATAAGGCAGGAGGATAATGACTTCAAAGCCAGTCTTAGCAATTTAGTGAGGGCCTAAGCAACTTAGCAAGACCCTGTCTCAAAATAAAAATATACAAATATCTGGGGATGTGGCTCAGTGGTTAAGCACACATGGGTTCAATCCCTGGTACCAAAAAAAAAAAAGTGTGTGTATGATTAATATGTATTATACACATTACATAACATTATATACATATTTTACATGTAATTAGATGAGTTTCACATGTTTGTAATGTAAACTGATTTTTACACTTCCATGTTACATAAATATTATGTATTATATATAAATATATTTATATTTTCAGTGAGTAAATCAAAGATGTACTGAAGATACAATGGCTAAACTAGTTATAGTTAGCAAGAAACCAACAAAAATGTTTCTATTTATGACACATAGATTACAATTCTCTCCTGCCAGAAGCTCTTTGAGATGACGCACAGAGCCCTGGTCAATGGAGAACGGAGCCATTTGACCTGCCCATCTTGCTAACGGCCCCTGGGACAACAGGGACAGCACAGGTTTTAAGGTGACCTTGTGGAGCTCCTCCATGTCCACCCAGTTGGTTGGACCTCGGCAGCTCTGCTATGGTGGGCACAGGTCTGCATACCCGGGCACACCGGCACCTGCTGCACCCCATACCGCACCATCAGAGAAAGCTGTCCAGTATAATTTTAATGGACATTTTTAGATACTGCTATTTATATCCAGAAGGAAAGTTTCTCAATGAAAACTTCAAAACCAGATCCACATTTTAAGATTGATGAAGAATATCAGATGAATATGTATGAGAATCACAGCATATATGGTAACAGATATGTGCTTTTTTGGTGGATCTCATGCTTGTAGCTTCTATTTTTTACCATTGTACCCCTCATTCACACTGCTCACATATTTCTTTCATGGACTTTGACTCATCCTTATCATCAACGAAAGACATAATTGTCTATGATACATCAAAATCAAGAAAGTACACAGAACAGCAGGAGATGGGTTCTGATGAAGTATTAAGACCTGTATCAAAGAACAGTAAGACAGCCGTGCATCTATTCTTGGTGTCAGAATAAACTATCTCATTGTCTGCACCAGGCAATTTGATGAAGTATATTTGACTTCACTAGAGGCTGAAAAATAGGAAATCTCATCTCATGGCTCTTGGCTACTTCAAGCAGATCTTACATAAAGTCAACTGGGCTTTGCATCATCCAGCCACGTCCTTTTAGCTGAAATAACCCTCTATTATCCAAAGTAAAGCCTGCATCAGAAGCCAACAATTTTTTCTTAGCAGTGAACCTAATTGTGTCATCAATTACAATTACATTGTTTGAATATGGTGATTTTTAAGAAGTCTGGGCAATGGTTCAGCCCTTCACATGAAAATGAGACAGATTATAGACATATTAATAAAATGTATTCTTGATTTCTGACTTCAATGCCCTACTGATTAACCATCATACTGGCCAAGAAAGGGAATTAAATACATATTCTATAGTCTGAGATTTTTCTTCCATTTCTTAATAGTTACAACTGGTTTTCTAGGTAAATACTAGTGCTGAATTGAAACCAATTAAAGTAATATATTGGTTATGTCTAAATTTACTTTTAGCAACTTATGCTTAAAGTTTCTTACATTCTTTCAAAGAGGAATCTGTTACCTAATTCAAATGCGTTTAATGCAACCTTGCAAAAATATAATAAAAATGATAATGCTAAGCAAAACTTCTAATAGCTTGAACACTGGATACCGTGCTTGCTGTAAACCCTGCTTCTGCACCACAGCCACCCACGATCTCATAGACAGACATTTATTAATTTATTCAATGAAGATTTATTCAATTAATTATGTTCTAGGCATACTGCTGAGCAGGAACAGAACAACATTAAACAAGATATCCATGCTCTGTATCCTCCTGGAGCTTAAATTCACAAACCTGCTGGTGTTAGAGGAGTTTTCTCAGCAGTAGAACTAATTTGCTGAATTCACCAATTTACTGATTTGCCAAGAATATACAGAAGTATATTTTACATTTAGTCAATTGAATGTTCTTATTAAAGCTGTTAAATTGTTATTTTAAAGTTGGTAATGATCCTTTTAAAACTATTTAAAGATAATTTTTGTGAAATCAGTACACTTTGTGGGTTCAGTAATGTGGTCATTTGACAACCTAGGCATATGAGTGGATATTTGGAATATGAAGTGTTATGGCCTTTGGCCACTTAGAGATCTTTCCCCTGCTGACGTCCGAACCCTGGGACCAGCTTGTTAGTTCATCTTATCACCCATCTCCCACCACAAAACTGAGTGCAGCTTCTGCAGGAGGAGTTTAGGTCTGCTGTGTGTCGGATGAGCCTAAGTCTCAAACACTTGACACACAGTACAATTTTGCACTAAGAGTATGTGTTCTGCTCAGGGCTGTGCCCTTGTGTCTTTTGACTTGAAAGAAATCCAGTCTCTTGGCATTGCCTTCCACACTTAACCTGTCAGGAACTGCACATTCTCGTGGTGCTCAGTGGGTACCATGTGCATCAGTCATGCTGATCATTTCTGAGAGCTGAGAAGATGAAGCAGACCTCCCTTGAAGGAGACCCACACTCTGCCCACATGGTTGGGAATGTCAGAACTGAAGCCTGACCCATCCTGGTGCTCTGCCCACTTTGGATTCTCAGCACAGGAACATTGCAGAAAGGCGCCCGTCTGCCTAGTCACAATCAGACTCATCAGGTGTAACATTTACACAGCAAAGACAGACATTGATGGGATTCAAAGTTGTGAGGGTGGAACTGTGGTCAGACAACTGAGCTGACCTGGAGTTTTCATTTACGCAAATACTCAAGCCGTACATAGTTTAACTATTTAAATTTTAACAGGGGATAGTTGCTTCCTTCAGAATTGTGTGTCTAGTGGAGAAAAACTGTTTTATAATACTAGGAAAATTATAAACTTTTGTGACTCAAGTCCTTCAACTACACATTGGAAATTGCAGTGATAATTATCCTATCCAGTAGTGGTGGTAGGAAATGAGATCATACAAATTAAGTGCTCAGAACCTCCTCCTCAGAGCCGATACCTGAACTGTGTCTACCAAAAGGAAAGAAAAGTAACTGAGAATGGTTGATGCACAGGTTTGGGGGTGCACATCCAGGCAGCTTTGGGTGTTGGGGTACCTGGGTCAGGGTTTTTACAGAAGAGCAAGTGGACAGGAGAGTGAATCAGGAATTAGATTGTGCAGGCCTTTCAGACTCATTAAGGACTCAGGATTTTATCCTCTAGACTTTGAAGAGATACCTAAGAGTTTTTAAGTAGGTAACCACCTGTTTTGAAGTGAGGTCCATAGCCAGGGGAATCTGTGACATTGATAAAAACGCACTACTACTTGACAGGCATTACCGTCCTCTAATAGAATGCCCACAGCGAACATATAGGGCAGCTCCTGCTACCATCCTCATTTTACTGAAGAGTAAACTGCTGTCAATAGGAAGCCGCACATCAACATCAGCCAGATGATCACATGTTCTGATTTTCCTTTCTGAAAAGTCATTCTGATAAAAGGAATCTGAGGGTAAATTGTATCTCGTTATCTTATTTAAAAGAATGGGGTAGAGATGATAGGAATATAAACTTTAAAGCAAGGATACCAAACTTGAAGCTACCATATGATTCAATGCCAAACAATAAGGAGTCTTAATTATTAAGTTAACATGGATTAAAGGTCCACTGGGTTCAGAGTACCATGAGAGTGAGGCAGAGAGAAAGTTAGGTGAGAGACAATGTAGATCCACTCTCAGACTACTCTCAGTAGGTGGGATAAAGTGGTAAACATGGAGAATAGAAGAAAAAAGCTGGTTTGGCAGAGATCGTGATAGAGATGAATTCAGTTTTGTATGTTTTAAGAAAAAGGTTTACCTGGTAATCTTTGTATAGAATGAATCCAGGACCAAGATCCAAAACTCATCATCAGAACACTGGTAGTTAAGCTGCAATGGGACCCTCTGCAGAGGAGCAAAGACCATTTTGTGTCACTATAACTGAACACCACAGACTAAGCAACTTACAAAGAATAAAGGTGTATTCAGCTCATGATTCTAAAAGCTGGGAAGTTCAAGATTGGGTGGCTGCATCTGATGAAGTCTTTTTTTGCTGGTGGTGACCCCAGCACAGTACCAAGGGTATCATGTGGTGATACAAAACATCCCAGCTCTTGAACACTATGTTCCTATTGAATTAGGATCCCACCCCTATGGCTTCATGTAACCTTAATTACTTCCCAAAGGTCCCACCTCCAAATAAGATAGTTGGATTAAGTTTTGACTCTCTTAATATCTCACAGTGGGGATTAAATTTAAAATGAGTTTTGGTGGGGACATCAAATCATGCAGAAGATTGCTGAAAAGTAATTAGATGGTAGAAAAGTATCAATCAATACCTCAACAAATGTGATAACTTGCTTCTTGAAGCACACGTATAATGGTATAACTTTGAATTGCACTTGATAGTGTGCGCAAAGGAAATATCTTGCAAAGTGTTATGATGGGCTGCTTCCAACTGTTCACTGACACTATATAAACCAACAGAAAGTGCAGTAAATTCCATGAGATTCCAATTAAAGGAAGAAGTTACTATATTAAAACACAGGCTTGATTAAAGATTATTATAACTTCCCTGGGTTCTCTGAGATTTTGCAACAGCTTATCAATTTCTGCAAAGAATTCACTTGGAATTTTGAGAAATATTGGTTTGCATCTACAGATCTTTGGAGAATATTACCAGCTTAACAACATTGTCTTCATATCCATGAACATGGAATATCTTTCCATTTATTAAAGTTTTCTTTAATTTTGTCCATCAGTACTTTTAGTTTCAGTGAATAGGTTTTACACTATTTTGGTAAAATTTATTCATGAATATATTTTTCATTTTGAAGCTATTTTTAATGGAATTTATTATGGGTTGAGCTATGTTCCCCCAAAATTCACATGCTAACATTTTAATCGCTAGTACTTCAGAATATGAACTTATTTGGATATAGGGTCACTTTACATGTAGTTAGACAACAAAGAATGAAGCCATCTGTAGCATGAGGGGACCTAACCCAATAAGATGGGACACTTATATTATAGGGAATTTGGAAACAGACAGAGGCCTATGAGGAGAATGCAACATGCAGATTGGCATTATTCCACCACACTCAGACACTACCATAGGATGACAGAGACCTGAAACAGATTCTTCCCGGCACCTCTAGAGGGAGCATGGCCCTGCCAACACTGCTTTGGACCTCTGGTCCCTAGAACTGCGAGATAATAAATTTCTATTTAAACCACCTGGTTTGTGGGATTTTGTTATGGCAGATTCTATTTGTATGTGAAATATGAAATATGAGACAGATATATCACATATCTATCTATGACAGACATATATATATATATATATATTATATATATATATATATATATATGAATGACAGAGACATATATATATATATATATATATATATATATATGAATGACCGAGACATATATATACATATATACACATACACATATATATACACATACACACACACACACACACACA
>NW_025999991.1:4405903-4499710 GCF_001458135.2 Marmota marmota marmota | reverse complement strand
ACATATTATATATATATGAGACATATTATATATATATGAGACATATTATATATATATGAGACATATTATATATATATGAGACATATTATATATATGAGACATATTATATATATGAGACATATTATATATATAAGAGACATATTATATATATAAGAGACATATATATAAGAGACATTATATATATATAAGAGACATATATTATATATATGAGACACATATATGTATATTATATATATGACACATATATGTATATTATATATATGACAGACACATATATATGTATATTATATATATGACAGACATATATATGTTATATATATGACAGACACATATATATATATATGACAGACACATATATATGTATATTATATATATGACGGAGACATATATTATGTATATATGACGGAGACACATATATTATGTATATATGACGGAGACACATATATTATGTATATATGACGGAGACATATATATTATGTATATATGACAGACATATATATATATGACAGACATATGACATATATATATGACATATATTATATATGACATAATTATATATGAGACATGAGACATGAGAGAGATGAGACATATAAGACATATTAGAGACATATGAGAGACATGTGAGAGACACACATGTATGAGACACACGACAGACACACACGACACACACGACAGACACGAGAGACACACACGACAGACACACACGAGAGACACACACGAGAGACACACGAGACATATGTGAGATATATAGGAGAGACATATGAGATATATATGTGAGATATATGAGACATATATGAGACACATATAAGAGACATATGAGAAACACATGTGAGACACATATGAGACACACATACATATATGAGACACACATATATATGTATATGTCTCTCATATATATGTGTCTCATATATGTGTCATGTGTGTGTCTCTCATATGAGATACACACATATGAGATACACATATATATGAGACACACATATATATGAGAGACACATATATATGAGAGACATGATACATATGATATATGTCTCTCATGTTGAGAGAGACATGTATGATATGTCTCATGTTGAGACATATATATGAGACATATATATATGAGACCGACACATATATGAGACACATATATATATATGAGACACATATATATATGAGAGACATATGAGACAGACATATGAGACAGACATATGAGACAGACATATGAGACAGACATATGAGACAGACATATGAGACAGACATATGAGACATATGAGAGAGACATATGAGACATATACATATGAGAGAGATATATGAGACATATATGAGATATATATGAGACATGAGACATATGGGAGAGACATATATGAGACATATATGATATATATATGATATATATGAAAGACATATAAGAGACATAAGAGACATACTTAAGAGATATATAAGAGACATACATGAGACATACACGAGACACACACGAGACACACACGAGACACACACGAGACACACACACAAGGGACACACACAAGAGACACACACACAAGAGACACACACACAAGAGACAGACACACAAGAGACAGACACACAAGAGACTGACACACAAGAGACAGACACATATGACACACACATATGAGAGACATATATGAGAGACAGACATATGAGAGACAGACATGACATGAGAGATATGCGAGACAGACATGAGACATATGAGAGACATATATGAGAGACATATATTAGACATATGAGAGAGAGACATATATGAGAGAGGGAGATATACATATATGACAGATATATGTATATATGTGAGAGACAGACATGTATATATATGACAGACATATATATATGAGACATTTATGAGAGACAGACATAATATATATATATGAGAGACAGACATATATATATATATGAGAGACAGACATATATGAGACATATATGAGAGACAGACATGAGATACGGACATGTGAGAGACATGAGACAGACATGAGAGACATATGAGAGACAAATATATGAGACATATATGAAATATATGAGAGATATATGAGATATGTATAAGAGAGAGATATGATATATATATGAGAGAGATATGAGAGAGATGAGAGAGATATGAGAGATGAGAGAGATGAGAGAGAGATGAGAGATATGAGTTATATGAGAGATATATATGAGACAAAGATAAGATATGAGAGAAATATATATATATGAGAGAAAGATATATTTATGAGAGAAAGACATATGATATATATGATATATGAAATATGCATAAAATATATTTGTTACACATACAAATATATACAGTTGTTTTCTTAATTTTCAGTTCATTGCTTATGTATAGAAATACAATTGATTTCTGAGTATTGATGTTGTACAAAGGAAAAAAAATAAAGAAGTCTTGAAGAGTCACGAGAAGAAAGGCTGTTTCACCTCAGCCATGAAGCTGCCCTCTGGTAGGCACACACGTGTCCAGCATCTGATGTGGCCACTAGGCAAAAGTGCTATGAAGGAGAGTCTACTGCTGGGTCTGGCCACCTTCAGCTGGTCATCAGCATCAACGAGCACATATTTTAAAATAAAGTTTGACAGTTTTATGCAAAATTTTACATTTTGGTTCTGGTTTCTCTGAATGATAAAAATAATGTGCTTTACCAAGAGAGAGATTGATAATACTTCATTCTGCCTTACTTTAAAGGTATACCATCTGTGTCCTGGATATCCTGCATTAAAAAATCATTAAATAAAAAATATTCTAAACTCATCATAACAAACTCTGTTAAATTAAGACAAACTATGTTCAAATGAGAACAGCAGTTGATGACCACTTTTATTTAAGAAGTTAACATATTTTCCTTTGGAGTTCCAAACATTTGGAAAACAAAAACAGCATGCTGTCCATAACAAAACAGGATCCTCCTGGTGCAGAGTGTATTAAGAACTTCTGGGAATAGATTATCACTATGTTTTGGATCCTTCATTCAAAGCATGTTAAATGCTTTGAGGCTACAGGCAGATTTTCATGATTATATGGAGAACTGTGTACAAAAGATAAAAGATGTGAAATAAACAGAGCTACCTCTGTAAAGGAAGGGCAGTGTACAATAATGACCCTCAGGAAGAGAATCAGTGAAAACACAGAGGACAGATGAACACCTAAACTCAAGGAGAAAAGACAAATAGTTCAATTCCCTGGGCTCTGTAAGTCCAAATTCTATTTCAGTTACCTACCAGCCAGTGAGGCATAAGGAATTTAGCTCAATTTTAAAAATTTATTAACTTATCTTCCTTTTCAGTATGTTTTCTTATTTTATTGTATCATTATTGTATTATATTAAAATGTTAGAAGGCACATTTTTAATAGCATCAATCTCTATCCTGCTAAGCATTGCTTTCTATTTTCAGAGCTACTTTCTTATGGACTGTATGTTTCTCTGTACCAGCTTTCTATTGCTACACACAGACACACACATACACATATACATATTATGATTTGATAAAAGATTCAGCCAGGATCTGTTAAATATAACAAAAATATAATTTGAACCTAAGAATAATATCGAATCTCATCCACATATTTGGCTCTCTGTAATTCAGAAACATTAGAAAAACATTTAAATTATAGGCATATTTTTGGCATAGAGAAATGGGTGGAGCTTAAGTACATGAATATACACACTTTTGCTTATATAACAATATTTTCTCCTAGATGGTATGGCTCACATAGTGAAATTTTTTAAATTATAATTTTAAGGTGT
The DNA here is from genome assembly GCF_001458135.2 of Marmota marmota marmota. Classification (NCBI taxonomy): domain Eukaryota; kingdom Metazoa; phylum Chordata; class Mammalia; order Rodentia; family Sciuridae; genus Marmota; species Marmota marmota. Next base: position 4,495,991 of record NW_025999991.1, on the reverse strand, counting down.
TCCTGGGCCATGTCTGCAGGTACAGAAAGTTTTTTTTCTGTTCTGCAGCTCTCCAATGCCCTAAGTGCCATTCTTATAAGTTGACACCTCTACACATGTACAGAAGTTAACTATCATTTATTTTTAACCAAAATGTGGCTCTGTTTTCTTCATATTTTCATGATATTTCAGGTATGTATTTGATATTAACTAAATTATTCAGGAAAAGGTGTTTTGAGTCTGAGTCTACTGCTCAGTGATAGATGATGGGTCAATAATATGAGAAACTAAATTTTTTTTGTATTAGATAAATACCAATATCAGTGCAAACACGTTTCTCTTATTCTTGCTGTTGGAGGACCTTTTTAATAAGAAAAATAGTTACTTAAGGCCATCAGTATGGGCTCCTTAAGAGCTATGGACATCACAAGCCAGTTATGTCCTCTCTGTTCCTGTAGACTGACATCTGCAGACACAAGCAGACAATCAACAGAATATCTCCATGGTGAAACTTGCTGGGATGTCATCTTCAAACACACCAAAGCAGGGTGTTGACCAACTTATTCAATTTTCAAACTATTTAACACCAATAGATTTTTTTTAATTACTTTTAGGAAACTGAAAAGTTCAATCAATGCCTATTCACTTGTACAAGTGCGTATGTTTGTAAACCTATGCATATCTTGTAAATGTGATTAAAGATATATAACTAGTGTATGTAAGACACTCAACCTTTAGTCATGGTCATCAGCATTTTATAAACAAAACAAACTGAAAGAAGTGGGCTGGAGCCTGCTAAGGCCTGGTTACAGTGGGCACCTGGGCAGGCTGCCATACTAACAGAGCACAGACTGGGGGATTTCAACAACAGACATGTTTCCTCACCGATCTGAAAGCTAAAGCTGGAGATCAAGGCCTGGTAAGTTTGGTTCTTGACGGAGGCTGTGGTCCTAGCTAGCAGGTGGCAACCTTCTTACTCTCCTCACCATGGGGTTGGGTGACGCTCTCGTCTTATAAAGCTACAAACCCCATGAGGGCACACCTTCATGACCTCATCTAACCCTAATGACTTCCCAGTTGGCCCATCTTCGAATGCAACACATTTGGGGTTTGAATTTCGACATACGAAAGTGAGGAGGACATAATTCAGTTCATAGCATTTCTTATCTGTACACCCATTACCATTTATTTTCAAAAGAACATTATACAAGAGATGTGAAAAGTCTGTTTGGAAAGAGGTGCTACTGTATGTGCCCAGTGATGCCCAGGTTAGATATACTTGGCAGAAAGATATGATTCTGTGGGTAAAATACACTGTAAGTTAATTCTAAATGGGATAGTGTCATTTTTCAGTGAAAGTTGGTTTTGCAATACAAATAGTGCCCTAAGCCCCACTGTATGTTTTATATTAAACTATATGCACAAAATGTATCAAGAGTACATTCAAAATTAATGTCAATCCTAGCGAAGCAACCATCAAATCAAATGGAACGAACTGAGGAAGAAATAGGAGTTCCACAGAAGAATCGAGAATGCATAAGAAATATTCAGGGTAAATAGTGCTACAGTTTGAAAGTGTCCCTCCAAATGTGTAACTCCCCGAATTTACACAGTAATGGAATTTGTAAGTAGGGCGTCTTTGGGAGGCAATAGGGATTAGATGAGGATTTGAGGATGGGCTCCCCATGATGATGTTACTTACCTTGTGAAAGGAACAGAGACCCGACCTTGCACACTCACCCTGTCTCTCTATATGCTGGCCTTGTGCCACATCACCGGGCAGCAACAATGTCCTCACCAGATGCAAAGCAGATACCAGTATGATGTGCTTGGACTTCGCAGCTTACAGAACTGTGAACCAAATAAACTTCTTTGAAATTACGTGTTCTTAGTTATTTTGCAATAGCAACAGAAAATGGACTAAGACAAATGGTGACAATGAATTCATCTAGTAATAGTTTCAAGGAAGCACTTATCCATTTAAAATAAAAAAAGGGAAATGTATAATCCTTTCATCTGCAAAGTTCAGATTATTTGTATTAAAGAGGATAACTCAAAACCAAATTCTAGCTAAATATATCCATGAATATAACACCCATGTACCTTGAATTCACCTATATAGAACTACTTGTAGAAGCCAGCTATAAAAAGACACTGTGAAAAGTCCAAAAATAGGGAATAATTAACCACTTCTCCAACAATGTGGCCAAGAGCGCTATTACATCTAAGCCTGCTACTTGTTCTATGACTAAAGCCATTTCTTTTGGAAACATCACACGATTCATCTCTGAAGAGAAGTCAGTCCTCAAAAATAAGACGAATCCTGGCTCAAAAACATATCAACCATCAAGTGAGATCTGTGTTGGATGCTAGAAAGCAAGGGCACTTTGTTCTGTTAAAAGCCAGCGTTGCTTTCATAATTGCAGATCATTATCTATGACTTGTGGCCATGTGTCTGGCATGCTTAGGTCTCTGTCAAAATGTGACCATAATGTAAAAGTAGCTAAATTAAAAATATACAGGTGCGTAAAGATGCCAATAAAGTCTCCACTAGTTTCTGGGGAGTAGTTAAATGGCAGAAAATTTAACAAACATTTATACATTGCTATATTTTTCTGACCCTTTCAATGTCTTATACTTTCTCTAAATGTTAATATTCCCAAGTTTTCAATGTGATGTATTTTTAAGTTTGTCAAATAACGTAAGTGGCTAAAAAATTCTGTTTGTCTCAGTAAAACTGCAAGAAGAAAAACAAGTTGGAGCAGGATTGCCAGGAAAAGAATGGGAATTGAGAAGCAGAGGCAGTGACAGCTGATTAAATATAAAAGTGACATTCAGAACAACTATTAATAAAAGACAGATTGTAAATTATTATATGATTCCTACTGAAAAAAAAAAATTCTAAAAACAAACGAATAGATTTTGAAATCTTTCCAAATGGTCCTGATGTCCAGATCAGTTCCCCAAACACCAGTGTAGATCAGGTCAAGGGAGGGAGGACCTGATCGGTTAGAGTGCTGCCTGGAAGAGCAAGGTGACAGGTAGCTAATGAAGAGAAAAAGTAATAATCATCGCAAACGAGGCCTCGGTAGAGACAAGACGAGACAGGACAATGAGTGGGACAGGTGAGAGATTCACCCAGGAGAAGGAACCCACTTCTGCTTTGAAACAGAAGGTGCCAGGGAAAAGAAGAGTAGGAATGTGATTCAGTGCACACACGAGATGCATAAAGATGACATTTCCAGACTTTTCTGAAACCCAAGCCACCTCCTGAGAGTGAGGAAAGATTTCAGGGCAAGTACAAAGAACGTGAAGTAGCTAATTGCTTTATAAGTTAAAAGTACTATGTGTGTCTTGTTCTGGAGAAGTAACAGCATGAGAGCCAACCTCCAACCTCTCGTTGGGACTTGCTATGTGCCTTACGCTATTGCAACTATCAAAGCAAACATGAACTCGAGGATTGAGGAATTGGTTTGGGCAATTGGAACAGCTGAAGAGGCAAGAGTGCATCACTGGGCACCAAGGCAGACTTGTTTGGACAGCCTCTGTAGTTGTGAAAGCCTATCTCCAATGCCTCATATGTGACTTCCACACTGCAGTGTGTTTTTAAAACATTCAGAGAGAAGTCACGTGAAAAAATTTGGTTCTCTATGAACAATGCATTTCTGTTGAATCCTTCCAGTCCCTGTTTCCTGGGTGAATAGAGTAGGAAGATGAAATGAAGGAGAATGCCCAAAGGGTGGGGTGTAAATATATGCCCTTCATTCCCCAGCATTCACATGGTTCACATGTTCTCTCACAAATCCTTAATGGTCACCAAAAGACACAGAGGCATTTAAGCTGATTCATGAGCACACACACTTATAAGCCACAAAAAATTGAACCACCATCAGAAAACAAAATAGAGAATTTCTAGACCCCAGATCAACTTCCCATGATTACCAGGCTTCACTTGTCCTGTACAGTTTTAAGCACTGCAGCCATGCAAGAGGAGGCACCCCATGTCTAGCAACTGAGAATCATCCACGTAGCTACTGTAACATGTTCCTCTTTATGGCTGAGCTGCATTTTCTTGTATGGATATGCTTCTGTTAACCCACCCATTTGAAGGATATTAGGGTGTTTACAGTTCCAAACATTGAGAAATGAGAGTTTCATTTGCTTCATAGCCTCATCAACAATTTGAACTCAAAAATTTTTGCTAGTGAGTACTGTCTGAATTGTGAACTGTATTTATTTTCATTTCCCTAATGACCAAATGACGCTATCTTTTCATGTGCTTACAGCCATTATATATCTTTTTTTATGAATTATTCAAATCCTTTGGTCATTCTCAGTTGCACTTTTTGTCACAGTATTGAACTGTAAAATTGGACATTGAGATATAGATACCTATACAATACTATATGCCATTTGTACATGTAAGTTTCAAAATCAGTCCTTTGTCAATAAATGTCTTCCAAATATTTTATCTCAGCCTGTAACTTGTTTTTCTATTGCCTATATGATGTCTTCCAAAGAGCAGTTTTACATTCTGAAGACGACAAATTGTATTAGTCTCATTTTGCTGCTATGACAAATTACTGAAAACGTAGAGACTTGTAACTGCCTACATGTGTCAGCATACCATTCTGTAGGTTAGGCATCTACTACACTGTAGACATGGTTTAGGTGTCAAAGTTTCACGAACTGGAAAGTTAGGTCTCCAGTAAGGAGATATCAAGAGGTTGGGGGGACTTTGAAGAGTTGGAGCCCCATAGGAGGTCAATCAGAAGGAACTGAGACCCTCTAATGGACCTGGGTAGTTCTCTGCAAGAGTTGTTAAAAAGAGCAAGAGGTTCCTCCCCTGGGCCACTCTGCCCCTCACCCCAAGGGTTTTCCCTGTTGCCTGTGCTCCCACCATGTGAGGCCCTCGGCTATGAGGAGATACACTAGGGGCCTCACTCGAGGACACACTGATGGGCCACCAGGTCCTGTGCTTTCATCCTCTGAACCTGTGAGGTTACAGATCTACTTTAAAGGTTTCCCAATCTCAGGCATTTAACTACAGGATCAGGGAGCAGGGTCTCATTGTTCTCAACTCTGGGAAATGGTGGGGTTGCATTCCTTTCTTGAGGCTCTAGAGGAAGAAGCACTTTCTTGGATTCTCAGGTTCCAGAAGCCAATGTGACTCACGACCATTCTTCATGAATCACGTCTCCCTCTGCCTTTCAGAACCCTGTGATCAGACCGAGTCCCTTTCAGTCATCAAAAACAACTTTCCCCATGCCAAATCCTTCATGTAATCACATCTGCAACGCTCCTCTTTGCCATTAAGATAACACATTCAGAAGTCTGGGAATAAAGACAGGGACAACTAGGAGAGGGACTTCATTTGGCCCACAAGTCCAATTTATCATAGCTTTTCTTTTACAAGAAGCACTTTCACAGCACTTTCCAAGAAATCTTTATCTAAACTGAACATACTTTATAGTTTTAGCTCATATTGTTAAATAAGATTAAGCTTGAAGTAAATGATATATTTAAGGGTTAATGTCCACTTATGCCACTTAATTACACTATTTTCAGAAATGATTATTTCCCATTTGAATTGCCTTGGCATTAGCAACTTGGTTAAAAATCATCCTTGACTATGTATGTCTGAGTGTATGTCTGGATTTTATATTTTATTCTACTAATATGTATGTTTGATTTCATGCCGATTATGCTATTTTGATTACTAGAGCATTTTGCGAAGTGTTGAAATCTCTGAATCTTTCTCTGAAATCATAACATGAATATGATATTTTGTCATTTAGAAATTAACAACAGCATTGATCAAGTAAAGATAATAATAAATCACTGCAAATTTGGTACTTTGTCTCTATTTATATGCATTTTTTAAAATGTTCTTATTCAGGATCCAACTAAAAAAAATATTCCCCATCTGTAATCATGTACAATATTTGCTCCTTCTTAGAGTATCATTTACTGACTACACTACCTACAACATTTATATACTACCTTGTACTTTTTAAGATAATATATAAAATAGTTCCCTTCCTAAATGGTAAATTTGTTTTAGTCATCTTTTTTGTCACTGTGAACAAAAGACCTGACAAGAACAATTAGACGAGGAAAAGCTCACTATGGGGCTCATGGTTTCCGAGGTCTCGGTCCACAGCCAGCTCTGTTCCTCAGGGCCTACGGAGAGGAGAACATCCTGGTGGAAGTGTGTGGCAGAGGGAAGCAGCTCAGGATACGGTACCAGGAAGGAGAGAGAGCGCGCTCTGCTCAATAGGGACAAAATACTCAACTCAAAGGCATGCTTCCAAGGACTCACCTCCTCCAGCCACACTCTGCCTGCCTACAGACAGCACTCAGTTAATCCCCACTAGGGGATTAATGCACTGATCAGATTAAGGCTCTCGTGACCCACCATTTCACCTCTAACTTTCTTGCATTGGCCCACATATGAGCTTTTCACGGACACCTCACATAGAAACCATAACATTGCTCAAGTGGATTAAACACGCATTTGTATCTCTAACGTCAAGCATTTAGCAGGTGCTCAATAAATGTCGGTAACACGGAAGGCTATCTGTTAACAACAAAAGAGCAGTATTTCTGGATAGTAGTGTATCAGTGTTTTTTTGTAACAATGCTTCCAATAAATAACAATATTCTGTAGCTAGTCACCAGAGAGGAACAGAACCAGAAGAGAAAGAAAATCAGAGACCACCATCACAACAATGGGGGACTCGGTTGGGAAGATCTAAACCTGACTGGCCAAACACTGGGCATGAGAAGCACTGCGATCTAGGGTGCTGACCTCTGCTTCTCCTCTTATCTGTCATTAAACGTCTTCATTCCTTTTTTATTATGTGTACCATGACTGTTGGGATATAATTTTTCCAGATGCTTGAAATGAACATAACAAAATTAACTATGTAACAAAATCTCTCCACATTGACTAACACGATTTTAGTTCAACATTTCAAAAAATATGTGGAACATGCCTACTCTGATCCCAAATATAGAGCAGTGGAAAGACCAGGCGAGTGGGTGGGAGGGTGACAGGCACCCATCTTTGTACCTGGCAATTGCTGTGCAGTGGGTTTGTCTGCTCGGAGGCCAAAGCCCTCCACAGACCTCTCAACCACTCCCCCTAGCAGAGAATAAAACAAAACAACAGTTGAGATGAGACCTCAAACATTACCTCTGAGCTGTGGGAAGTTCTTCCTATTGAATTATATTCAACTGAATATCAATTGTTTGGGGTGTTTGCAGCCTCCTCAGTGCTTCCGGGAGACTCTGCGGGTGCCACCTAAGCCCTGGCTATAAGAACTGTGAAGGCGGCATACAATTGCTGTCATGATAACTGGACATGCCAAAGGCCCACAGGAGGCATGTGTTGGTTAAAACAGGAGCCCAGGAACCAAGAGGTGCTGACCTCCTCAAAGTGCCGCATGATGACAAATGAACAGTCTCCACATACTGGGACCCAGACAGTGGCTTGGGTGAAGCCCTGGTGGGGTAGAGTGCTGCAAATAAAGTAAGATGCCACATGACCAGGATGGAAGACCCTGCTCTCCTGACCTTCATGCACTGCATCAGCTTCCAGAGCTGCTAAAACAAGCACCAAACATTGAGCACTTCAAACTGTAAGCATATTTTTTTTAAATAAAAGCACCAGTCGTATTGGATTAGAGCCCCCTCCAACCACTTCATTTTAAGTGTATTTTAAGTGTGAAGGCTCTATTTCTAATAAAAATCTGATGTAGTAGGGGCTAGAACTTCTCCAACATGCTTCAGAGTACACAAAGAAATCCCATGTTTAATAGTCTCTTAAGATCATATTTATATCCCTAGGTTTGATTATTATTCATAGCCTATTCATTGATGTAGAAACATCTGACAGTTTTCAAAGATTATCAAGTGCCTTTTAATTCCTCATTACCACTTTCTGATAGTTAATAATTCTCCTAAATTATACCTTCTGCACTTCATGGTGCCTGGTTTATAGAGTAGTTTTAACCTCTTCTCAATTCTGTTCAAATTTCCATTTCAAGCTCTCTTAATGGGGATTGTGACTCTTCATTCCTAAATTAGTGTTTAAAATTTTTATAGTGGGCATGTTTAAAAAAAAAAAAAAAACAGTCCAGTCCATAGAATAAATGGTGTTTTTAAACCAAGTCAAATGGGCTGATTTCCTCTAAAACCCCTTTCCTCCTGTATTCTGAGTTACATTGGAACAGCTGTGGGGAAGGATGTGATACGCAGGGTTGGCCTGTTTCCCAGGGAATCCTTCTTTCCCGTCGTGTCACACAGGAAACACTCTGGGAATCAATGCCCTCCACCAGACCTACTCTGAATACCCGAGTAGCGTAGACCCTATTTCTTCCAAGAATCTGTATATTAAATACCTGGTTATCCTGTTGCCCTTTAGTAATACGCCTTCAAACTAGAAGACGTGAAAATACTATCTTTGTTTCCTGTTCATCTCTTTCTCCAGTGAAGACACAAGGAGTTCTGTTTCTCTGGACGATCAAGGGCACTGCGGTAAACTTACACAGACATATCTGTCCCCTGAATCACCTCCCTGCAGGAGCCACCTTCTCTACTCTGAAAAAGCACCATTCAAACCCTGCCCCAGAGAGAAAGAGGAGAGGATTCCACCTTTCTTGGACACAGCTCACAGGGGACAATCCAAGGTCTGTCTGTCCCTGGAAGCTTTGCAGTCAGAGAGAGGAGGGGTGGTGGGGGGAGAGAAAGGAAGATGAGAGAGGAGGAGGCTGGACAGGAAGGGAAGAAAAGGTGGGGGGGGGGCAATAAATGGAAAGAGGAGGGAAGAGGAGACTTCATTCTCTTGAAAACTGCAAAATGCAACATTAATGGAGGTATTTCCGGCAGACCTTACACTCACGTCTTTTTCCCTAGAAAATCTGAGTCAACCTTCTGTCTGAAGCAACTGAGAAAGTCATACCGCAGTAAGGGCTTTTCAGTTATTAGCAAGGCATCAACGACTCCTATGGTTGGTTCACACTTACCCAAATGGTACCAAATGTAATCGAATCTCTCTCCACTTAGAGGAGACCATGATTTCATATAGAAATAAATGACAATTAACTCTTCTCTCTAGTTCCTTTTCTCTTTCCTCTACTAATAGTGTTTGCATGTACAATAGAGTTTTGTTTCGAGAGAATAAATGGCAGAGATTATATGCAACCTTATATGCAACGTTTATAAATCTTAGCCAAGGGTTCAATAAATATTTGTTAAATTAGATCATTTCTTTGATATCTTAGTAGATAATGCATTATGGTTTATTGATCATAATAAATTGCTTCACATCTAATTAAAATTTATTCAGTGTAACTCAAAGAGTACACCCATCTTCAGATGTTTTACATATAATCGTGCTCCAAATTGAATATCATGTTGAAGAATTCCCTCTGCCCTGCTTCTGGCAGCCTGCTTTCCCTTAGTTTGAAATATTAGTCTCTGAAGACTAGTTTCCTTTGAGCAGATTATCAAGATTAACAGTCCTTCTGTGCTTTCTATTCTGTAAGGAAAGCTTTTTACTTCCATTTCTCCAAGGAAACAAATGCACTCACTGCTCTTCCTGAGTTGCGGGTTAATTTATATATTTGGCTGCGGTTGTTATATAATTATCAGCTTCTGTGGTGCTTGTTGTTGACAGTGTTCAATTTTTGGACTTGGCGCTCCTGGAACATTAAAAACATTCCCATAAATCTTTGTTTTGTTTTTAAATACTAGGAAACAGTATTCCCACAAAACCTAGAGGTGCAAGATGCCCTTCTGACCTGAGGTGATTCCTCCTCCGTGTTGGGACTTAAGGATCTCCTCAATTCACTCACAGGCTTCAGTTAACATCTGTTCGAGCAAACATCACACAAGTTCCCACTCTCTACCAACTTCTGCCTTTGGCTTTGTAGAAACAGAGCTGAAAATATGTACCTTTCTTTTCTTTGATCAAGTACATTTTTTCCCCTTAATACCAATCCATGTAGACTGAGTCTCTTCAGCACGATCGTTTTGCTTTTTGAAGTGGACTGGATGATGCCCTCCCACATTGGAGCTCCTGGGTCTCAGGCTTGGATTCTTGTAACCTTCTGCATTGAGTAAGACCTATGTTTGACTGCCATAAAAGAAAACCCAAATAGCTTGAGCATGGATGAATCTTCTCCCGCACACCCAATGGTCTTGGTGAAAGGAGGCCCGGGTTCCCATGAGGCTACATGGGGTCAGGGGGACTGCACATTCTTCAGCCTCATCCTTCTGCCATCCTTAGAGGGCTACCTCATCACCATGGTGCAACCTGACCCGCAGCTGTAACTCTGCAAGGGAAAAGGCAATGGCGGGTAGATTTCATCCCTTCAACTCAAGTCCCACGGGGCTGGGATATGGCTCCACCTCTCTGCAAGAGAATATACTCTTGCAGAGTTCTTGCTCTCACCTTCTGAGGACCAGAGGCTCTAGTTTGATAGGAAAAATGAGAACAGTCATCAGGACGGCCACTTGCTCAGCCCTAGTGGAGTTCACTCCCCTGATTCCTGACACACAATCTCCAGGCCCACAGCTAACAAGCCTGTGTCTGGAACTCCAGGGCATTCTACCCGGAGCAGAAGCTCCCCCCCGGGTACAGAACAGGTCATTAGTAGTTAAGAACCGTAACTCCAGAGAAGGCTTTTCAGTTAGATGTCCTGTGATCACTAGCAAATAGCTTCTATTAAAGTCAAACTTTCAGCTTCAGTTATCTTAACTAGCTGCCCGGGCCCTCCCAGGAGGTGTGGATTTTAGGTCTTTTTCTCATTAATTGAGCAGATCATCACGTCGCAAGTAATCCTCATCTTCCGGACACAGAATTTATAATAGATACCTGTAAGTTCCATGGAGGCCTAATCTTTTTTGCTTCTATAAACACTTACATGGGCCTTAGTGGGAGAATAGAAGAAACACCATGTGTGATAATAACGTGGCTACAGCACAATTGGTTCTGCGTGTTCCAGTACAGCCTCTTTCCCTGTGCTCTCATTACCTTTCACTTACAAATGTAAGAATAAAGGCAAAGAAATTAGTATAAGATATGATTGGGACTTTTTTTAAAACATACTCATACAAATGTTCTATCAAAGAGGGACCATTTGTTCGAAAAGTGTTAGACTTTAGAGAAAGGAGAGTGAAATAATTATCAGCAGTTGAATAAAAAAAGAAAGATAGGGATTATTTCTTGTTCATAGGCTATCCCAAATAGAAATGAAAAATTAGGGTGTAAGAACTGGTTTTGCATAGTAAATGTTCTTTATGGTACAGAAGCATTGCTTTGAAATGAAGGTACAAGGTACATCAACTGTAAGTGCCCCATTCATCACATGCAGGGCTTCTGCAGTCGGGTAACATTAATTCTACAGTTTTGTATTGCAAGTCAGGCCACAGGATACACTATTATTTTACAAGGAAATATTGGGAATAGTTGGAGGTGCTTGCAAACATATACTAGAGATAGAATAATGATGCATAGCACATTTACTGTATACACAAAACTTAGGTAAATGGAAGGAGAATCTTTGTGCATCTTAAAGGCTCAGCCCATCGGTCCTTGGGTAAGGTTTATGCATTGATTCAGCATGTTCACATTATATAGGAGGAACCAAATGTTTGCCAAATAATTTAAAACCTTGAGGAGCATCAGTATCCCATTAGTGGCCCATTAGTGGCCTCTAAACAGGAGACCTCCTCTCACCATGGTAACCAAGAAGTGCTGTCAGACGGCTCAAGCTGAGGTGCTGTTATTGCTCAAGGGAATCCAGCAGTCTCCTTAATTTCCTCTGCTTCTAGACATGTTTTCCAAAGGCTAAGGCACTTTTTGGGGGTCATGTTTAAGGTTCTTTTTTGGTATCAAGTATAAAGTCAAATAAAGCAGACCTAGCTGAAAGCTCTGTGCAACACTTTGGAACTTACCAAACACTGTCTGGGAGCAAAGATATCTAATGAAGCATGCTTTAGGCTCTAATGGGGAGGCCACCTCAAAGTGGATGTTCATTTCAGCCAGAATGGACAATGGAGCCTCATGGACTGTCCATTAAAGAAGGTCAGATTGTGGACATGCAGGGCATGCATGGCAAGATGACACTGACTCTTTCCTGCTTGACCCAGTTAGAAGCAAACCTTCTCTCAAAAACAGCTGTTCTCCTTTATACTCCTGCTGGACATGCTGTCTGTGCTCAGCCCTGGATCAGCAACTCCTTTGTATTTATCCTCTAATTATTGAATATTAAGACTTACGTATCATTTTTTGTTAGATATGTATCTAACAATATCAAAAGGGCCAGTGGACTTATATCTAAAAGGCCTGTGATTGTTAATTTTCTGTGTCAACTTGTTTGGGTAAAAGAATGCCCAGAAAGCTGGTAAGATGTTATTTGGGGGTCTATTTGTGAGGGTGTTTCCAAAAGAGATAAGTATTTAAATCAACAGACCAGATAAATAAGAAGACTGCCCACCAAGGTGGGAGGGCATCATCCAGTCCACTCAGGACCTGAATAGAACAAAATTGCAGAGGAGGGTGAATTCACCCTCTTTGAGCTGGAATCACCACCTGCTCTGACAGCTGAGGTCCTGGTTCTCAGACCTCCAGACTTCGAAATTTCACCAACAGCCCATGACACTCCGGACTTCATGTATATCCTGTCCCCTGGTTTTCAGACTCCCCCGATTCTCAGGCCCTCAGCCTCAGACTGAATTATACCACTAAAGTTCTTGTTCCCCAGCTTTCAAGTGGCAGCTCATGGGACATCTCAGCTTCCATAGTTGCATGAGTCAATTCCCACGATAAATCTCCTATGAGTTCTATATCTCTGGAAAACTTTAATACAGAATCTAAGGAAATATGTACCAGAACCAAGTAACAAGATGATTGCAAGACCCTCTGGGAGGAAAGACATGCCTGCCAGGGCTCAGTTAACTCAGACTTCTCTTCTTCTTATTTTTAAAACTGAATTTAGCCAGGTGTGGTAGCACATACCTCTAACCCCAGAATCTCAAGAGGCTTACAAGTTCAAAGTCAGCCTCAGCAACTTAAAGGCCATAAGCAACTTAATGAGATGCTGTCTCAAAATAAATAAGTAAAAAGGACAGTGAACGTGGTGGCCCAGTGGTTAAGGTTCCCTGGGTTCAATCCCTGGTACCAAAAAAAAAAAAAAACAAAAAAACCTGGATTTATAGGCTCGAGATTTGAATCTATAATGACCCTAGACTTATTATATTGTGATTTCTATAGGATGCTTGAACACTAAGATATCATTTGGAACAAACTAATAAATACAGATTAGAAATAATATAGTTACCTATACATATATCAAGTTAAACTAGGCATGGTGGTACATGTCTGTAATCTGGAGGCTGAAGCAGGAGGATCAGAAGTCCGAGTCCAGCCTCAGCAATTCAGCAAGACTTTGCCTCAAAAGAAAATTTTTTTTAAAATTGGGGATGTAGCTCAGTGGTAAAGCATACCTGGGTTTATTCCCCAGTATTAAAAGAAAGAAAGATATCTGGGTAAATAATCCATCATAAAATTGTTTATCAAGGGATTCATGTAGAAATTTTTAAGAGTAATAATGTTTCTAAAATATGTAAGTTCTACTTTTGGTTCTTTCAACAGAGATATAAAGGGTCATTGAAGGGTCATATTTTTTCTAGAATGTCCAACAGATTTCAGGGGGTAGCTAATTTATCAGATGATGGTAGTGTCATTCAATATTATGCTCCTAATCTGGACTAAGTTTGAAATGTACAACATTAAGCTTCTGAAACAATTTGACAATCCCTCTGGTGAAGAGTCAAGATAAGAGAACCATGACAGTAAGGAGCAAATGTGCAGCAAGGATGGATGAATGGAACCAACCCAGGGAGATCAAGAAACATCACCCACCTGCGAGAACCTTAAAAAGCATTAGGAACACACGTGTGCTGTGAACCAGACTGACACATGGACAAGGCTTAGACGTCCAGGAACTTTCAGTACAGCAGGTGTGGAGGGGAGAGAGCTGTAAACGTGAATGTCAGAGAGTGTAACATGCAGAGCTGACATTCAGCAGAACTGCTAGCAGCAGGTAGACGGGTATTGGTGCTGGCCAGTGCTGGACACCATGTCACATCAGTAAGATCTTACTTCCTACATCATCTAAAGCCAGTGATGACATCAATCCTACCATCCTGGCTAACTAGAGGCAGAACTTCTACCAAGGCAGGAACCGGGAATCAACATTGAAGATGGAGGAAGCATCATGAAACCTACAAGTATATAAACCAGGGACACAATGGTTGACCGGGGAAGGCAGGCTGAGGGGGGCTTTGGAGAAGAGGCCTGGAGAGGCAGGGAGAGAGCTCAGGGTGGATTTGGGAATCGCGCACCCAGCATGACAGATTGACAAGAGTGAATTCATTCTTCAAGAAAATGCAAATGGGAAAGAGCAGAAGGCGGCTCTGTGCGATAAAAATAAGACTCATGTTCCAAGGGAAGGTATTTTGTACAAAATCACTGAAGAGCAGTAAGGCAGAACAAAGAGCCTAACGGCATGGTTGCATGGGTTTTCTCCCTAGCCCTGGAATGTGCCTGGGTGTGATGAAGATCATCAAGTCCAACACAATCAAATAGGAAGTAATCAAAGTCCTTCATTCCATTTGTCCAAATGTAGTCTCTAATTCCGTTCGCCTGACCACAAAAGTCCATGGAGAAATTTAAGACCTCAGTTTGCCGCTGATATGCCTCTAATCAAAAGTCAACCAAACTCATCCCTTTTCGGGACCGTGGACTTAGTAAGAACAGGTGTTCTCTTCTGGTTTCTCCAAACACCTTACCCCAACATCATCCTTGGCAACCATAATAATGTTTGAGAGGGGAAAATGAGGAGGGGAAATTCCTATAGGATTCCCTTCAGAAGTGCCCAGAATTGTAAGTGGTGATTTTCACAAGCGTCACCCCACCATGCGGCGGGAACTCCATGCTTGGAAAGGATCATTTGTTTGGCAGCACCTCCCTGTGCCGTCCTTGGCACACCCGGACAGTCCCTTCCACAGTTCCTGCTCACGAAGTGGCATGACCTCACTACCTGGCGCACTGGAAGGTGCTGCACCCTCCCTTCCCCGGAGCGCCAGCAATAACAGGGACCCACAAGGCTGTCAGCAGGTCACGGTCAGGCAATTTCATTGCTCTTATTGAAGATGGCGATCAGAGGCTCAGCAGTGAACATCACCCTTGACAGAGGTTGTTCCCAACAACCAGAATTGCATTTTATGGCTCCTTTTTTACAAGTTCCCATATTTATGAGATCACCCTTAGGAGGCTCAGCACAATCCTGATTGAATGCTTCTGCACTGTGCTGTGGTTGTACACAGTGGGCAAAGGCCACGAATATCCTTGAATCAAAAACAGTGAATCCAGTTACCATTTTTAAGTGTAAAAAGGAAAAAGTGCTTTCCAAGATTAATCCCTTATGCCAAACCAACTGTCAGAGCAGACATTGCTTCCCTCACCGCAGCTCTGTCTGCTGGGAGAGGCTGCTGCCAGACAAACGGCTGTCACTCCTGTTCACAGGCTGGGGAGAGCCTAGGGGCCACGCGGCCCTTCCCACCGCAGGCTGGGCCCACTGCATGGGCTCACTCTGCCAGTCACGCCTCGTAGGGAGCCCAGTCCCACCTGTGTGGCAGCCCCCATGTGAAATGAGCAGGCTCTGGTGTTTGCAGAGGGTTTATTCCTAACGTATTCTGCCCCTTTGAAGGTATTGTGGTTGCATTAAGTTAGAATGTCCCTGAACTCCCAGGCACAGGACCCCAAGGCTACACGAATTCACAAAAACTTTCATCCAAAACAGTCCCCACTCGCCCCTTATTGGAGCGATCACCTGTGTATGGCTTTTGACAGTTATTCATTGAACTCGTGCTAGTTAAACCTGAAGTTCTAGATCTTCTTCCCAGCGGATTCTCTCAGAGGTTTCCGCGATACACGTTTTTATGGCACGGATTGTTGCCGGTGAGCTGAGAAGTGCAAAAATGCCCGAGAGGTTAGCGGATTCAACATGCTAGCTCCGTTTGTAGGGGAACAAACCAAGTACATATTTCCCAATTTTTATTTACATATATATTTTTGGGCTGTTGATTTTTTTTGGGGAACCTCCCTGCCTTTTTTTTTTCCTGACTTCCTATTTCCCTAGAACATTCAAGTTTTCTGTAACATTTCCAAAAATAAGCCAGCTTCATTCTCATGGATGTTCTTATTACAATGTTATTTTTGTACCTACTCTGTAATCTTGAGTAAAGGCATAGGTTAAATGTTAGCTCTCTTTACTCTCACAAGAGAAACACAACACACCAGGGAGTATCACAGTGTGAAACACACTCAAATATGTTTCCACTTTACTCTTAGGAGAAGCTATACAAGGAGGGTTCACAGACACATTTTAGAAGCATAGATTCTTACAAATCACTATTTTAAATTAAGACAGTTTTAATCTCCAATTCACATAACAAGCTGAAAATTAAGCAATGAATACTAAGAGCACTGTCCTTGCTGAAAAAGGACTTCTTAGGTAAAAATATCACAAATAGGCCAGGAATTGCTCTGTGAGCATAGTACAAGGTCT
The DNA here is from genome assembly GCF_001458135.2 of Marmota marmota marmota. Classification (NCBI taxonomy): domain Eukaryota; kingdom Metazoa; phylum Chordata; class Mammalia; order Rodentia; family Sciuridae; genus Marmota; species Marmota marmota. Next base: position 4,479,369 of record NW_025999991.1, on the reverse strand, counting down.
AGATCACAAACATCTAAGAAGACAGTAGCCAGGAGACCATGACCAGAATCTCACTCCAGAGCAGTCAAATAGAGTCACTTCATTATAAGAACCTTGATGTCCACTTTAAAATAATCAGGAGATACCAGGTGTTTTAAAAGAGCATCTTAGGAATTTCCTAATCGTCTGTGTGGCTGAGGCCTCACCTGGCCTGAGAGCCCACCTAGGAGGCCGAGTTCCAGGGTGTACACCACACACGTTCCCCGACTCAGCTGCACTGCAGAGGGCACAGGCCTCGTCCACTCAGCAACTATGTTGGAAACGTATGCAACTTTAAACTCACAGAGCCCGTTACGGAGCCTGCTATAATCCAGCTTCTGTACATCTAGAAAATTCACCCAGAGAGATGACGTCTCCCTAGTGTGAGAAGTAGGGATCACCCTTCAAGACCATGCAGGAGGTAGTCTTTCTGTTACATAAAATTTCCTTCAGTGGGATGAGCTCTGTGAGTGTGACAGTTGGATTCAGTGGTAGCCTTGATCTCGTTTCTTCTCTGTCCTCATGAACAATACTGTGAACTCTACCCTTGCAAGTGATTTGGAGACAGATCCTGTCCTTAGCTATGGCTCCAGTGAAGGTCGGTATTGTCATCCTGGTTCTATTCAGAATAATCTCTGTTTGACCAGACACTAGAGACAACAAAGCCTTGGTTTCTGGGCCTGTTTAAGGAGAAGTTATTAGAGGGCAGGATGATGGGGTAAGAGACTCCCAGTCCTGACTGGGGAGATGCTGATGGACAAAAGTGCTTCTGTGGGGCCTCAGGACCCAGACCGAAGGCTGTGAAACCTGTTGTAACCCAAGAACAAGGAGGGCCACTGCTGTCACACCTACCGACTATGGTCCTGACTGCGGATCCCCAAAAGGCAGCTTGTGATCTGTGCAGCCTGGTAGAACACAGTCCTAGAGATAGTACCATCAGTGCAGAGACCGGGCAGGGAAGGCCTTCCTACAGAAACCAGTTTGTAAGAGCTGCACGACGTGTCCCCTCCTCCGAATGCACGTACACCAACACAGAGCTACACAACCAGGAAGCATCAGGAGAACCTGGCACCACCCAAAGAGGTGAACAAAACTCCAGCACCTGACCCTAAATAAATGGAAATCAAGCTACTCAAGTCATAGCTTTAAATCATCATTTTTAAAAAGAAGATAAATGAGTTAAAAGAGAACATGGACAAGCATATGAAACATGCAAAGCAATACATGAACAAGTTTAAAATTTAATAAGAAACAGAAACCATAAAAAAGAACCAAACAGAAACCTCAGAGCTGAAGAAATCAATGGGAAATACTAAAAGCTTTTCCTCTAATATTAGGTACAAAACAAGGACACTTGCTCTCACCGTTTCTAATCAACATTACACTCTAAGTCCTAGCTATAGCAATTAGACAGGAAAAACAATTAAAAGCCAACCAAACTAGAAGAAATGAAATTATCTGTTGTAGATAAAATGATCATATATATGGAAATCCCTGAGAGTATTGTTAGAATAAACAAATTCAGTCAAGTTGTAAGATATAAAATTAACACATAAAAATCAGTGGAATGCTCATGCACAAAAACAAAATAAAGAGGAAATTACAAAATCAGTTTCACTTGTGAAAGTAACAAGATAATACTAAGAAATAAATTTAACCAAAGAACTGAAAGACCTATACATTGAAAATTTTTAAATGTTGAAAAAAGAAATAGAAGACAACTACATAGAAAAACATTCTGTGTTTATGGATTGAAAGAATATTGTCAAAACGTGCATATTACCCAAAGTACTCTATGGATTTATGCAATTCCCCTCAATAACTAATGGCATTTTTACAGAAATAGATAAAACAATCCTAAAATCGGTAAGGAAACACAAGTAGCCAAAAAGGAAAGTAATAAAATCCCAGAAATTCTAAGAATCAGAGGGGCCAGCTTGAGGCATCTCACTTGTTTTATATATTTTTTTTAGTTTTAGGTGGACACAATATCTTTATTTTATGTGGTGCTGAGGATGGAACCAAGTGCCTCCTGCATGCTAGGCGAACACTCTACCACTGAGCTACAACCCCAGCCAAGGCATCTCACTTTTTGATTTCAAAATGTTAGAAAGCTGTAGCAATCAAGATAGCGTGGTGTTGACAGAACAGCAGACAGAGACATGAAACTCAATGCAGACCCCAGAAATCATTAATTCATGCTCTTACAGCCAACTGATTAAAAAATAAATTGGTTATAGATGAACAAAATAAAGGTTTTGTGTTTATTTTTGTATGCAGTGCTGAAGATCAAACTCCTTGCCTCACACACACGCTAGTCAAGCACACTACCACTGAGCCACAGCCCAGTCCCTAGAGCCAACTGATTTTTGATGAAGACATCAGGAACACACGAAGGGATAGCACAGTCTCTTTAATAAATGATGCTGGGGAAACTGGACATGTGCCTGCAGAAGAATGTAAGGAGATTCTCATCTCACACTGTATACAAAAATCAACTCAAGATAGACGAAAGACTTCATTAAACACAGGACCTGAAACCACACAACTATTAGAAGACATGGCAGGAAAGTGCCACATCAGTGGCATGGGCAGTGATTTTTTTTTTTTTGGATCAGTGCTGAAAACAGGTAACAAAAGCAAAACTAAACAAGAGGATTACATCAAACTAGAAAGGTTCCACAAAGCAAAGGAAAGAATCCACAGTGAAAAGGCACCCTACAGGATAGGAGAAAATATATGCGAATCACATAGATGTTAGGGATTAGTATCTAAAATGTTTAAGAAAGTCAAATCATTAGCATGAAAGTGTGATTTTAAAAATTGGGCAAAGGAATTTGAGACATTTCTCAAAAACAGACAAGAAATTAACGGTTGCATGAAAAGGTACTTAACATTACTAATCAGAGAAATGGAAAACTGAAACACAATGAGGTATCACCTCACATCTGTCAAAATTATCAAAAAGACAAATAATTATCAAAAAGACAAAAGAGGGCTGGGGCTCAGTGGTAGAGCGCTTGCCTAGCGTATATGAGGCACTGGGTTCAATTCTCAGCACCACATACAAATAAATACAATAAAGGTCCATCAACAACTAAAAAAATATTTATCAAGTGCTGTGAAGATGTGGAGAAAAGAAACCTTCATACACTGTTTTGGTAATTGAAATTGGTACAGGCACTGTGGAAAACAGTATAGTGGTTCCTCAAAAACTTAAGCTAGAACTGCCATATCATCCAGCAATCCCAACCCAATTCCTGACTATGTATATCCATAGGAAGGACATTGGCATGTCAGGGACATCTGCACTCACTTCAGGGAGAAGGAGGGGGAGGGAAGAGAGAAGGAGGGGGAGGGGAGGGATAAGGAGGGGAGGTAGAAGGAGGGGAGGGAGAAGGAGGGGAGGGAGGAGGAGGGGAGGGAGGAGGAGGGGAGGGAGGAGGAGGGGAGGGAGGAGGAGGGGAGGAGGAGGAGGGAGGGAGGAGGAATGGAGGGAGGAGAGGAGGAGGAGGAGGAGGAGGAGGGAGAAGGAGGGGGAGGGAGGAGGAGGAGGAGGGAGAAGGAGGGGGAGGGAGAGGGAAAATCCATTCATGACAACATGGATGATCCTGGAGCATGTCATGCTAGGGGAAATAGACAGAAGGGCAAATGCCACATGATCTCACTTTCTGTAAAATATAACAGTCAACTCACAGAAGCAGAAAGTACAGCAGTGGGTGCTAGAGGGTTGAGGGTTGGGGGGTGGGTGTTGGTCAAAAAGTACAGAGTTTCCCTTTCACCAATGAAGAACCTGCACATTAAGTGTTCAGCCAGGTGAGGATAGTCAACAGTACTGAATTGATACTTGCAATTTCCAAAGAGAATGGATCTCTTGTGTTCTCAACACACCAAAGAGTAAATATATGAGCCAATGAGTATATTGATTGCCTTGACTGTGGCTACGATTTCACATTGTAAACATGTGTTAAAACATCAAGTTGTACACCTTCAATATATTCAGTTTAGTTAATTATCTCTCAATAATGCTAAAAAAATAGTAGTTAACAAAACAGTGACATTTAAATACATTGCAACTTGGGGGCAAAGATCTATGTGTTTGTTAAAGTTCTAAAAGTGCATTTATTCACTGCCTCTGGTAGGAGAAGGGTAATGAATCTTATGAAGTGCTGGGCCTTGAGGAGTGCGGTTTCTTCTCAGCACCCTGAACTTCACTCTTGGCATATGACCTATCCTGCCTGTAGAAATTTATCTTTCAAGTGTCCTTGGAGTGTAGACAGACAAAAGTGTGGAAATGAATTAATAGTGGGTGCCTCTTAAATTCCACACATCACTCATTGAACCAGGTCTGGGAAAACAGTAACAAAAGGTGGACCCTAGTGTTTGTCAGTTATATGAATGAGCAAGAGAACCTGGATTATAATAACAGAGTGACATATAGTTGTCCTTATATAGGAAAAGCTCAGAATAAAGTAAACAAATGTGTATAAAAATGGAAAAAATAGCAACGTTTGATGCTGATCTAGAAATTGGCATTGCTGAAAGGCCTGTGATCTGAATGCGGGTGGAGGCCCCCGGCACTCTCTTCACCCTCCCTCCAACACCAGCTCATGGCTGAACTGCATGAGTCACTTCTCATATCAGATCTGTTTGCTGTTCTTCAAAATGAGCAGGAGGGTTTCCTTCCAACTCAAGTTCAAGTTGACGACAACTATAAAGATAAGTTCCTTGTTTATGTACTGACACAGTAAATGTTTTCTGGGTCTATGTGAGCTTCAAAAACCACCAAAAGAGAAAGTTTCAGATACACTTAAAAGTCCTCATAAAATATAGAAGCTACAAACTTGGATATCCACTCATTACACTCCGGCCGTTCAACTACTTTAAGGAAAGAAGATAACAATAGCTGTTATCTGTGCTCCCAAGTGTGAAAGTGATCCTTTTTAAAGCTATGAACATCAGTATTTTTGGTACTATTAAATCCACAGAATTACAACCTTGTTCAAAAAAAGCAAAATCATCTGTGAACTGTACATTTCTACATATCAGGTAAGGCCCATTCCCCGTAGGAGGGAAAACGCGGTGTAAATTAGACAAACTGGAGCTCATCTCTGTTCATTTCCCCCTCTACACAGTACACACTACTGCAACTCAGAACATTTGTGAAATAGCACAGTACCTCCTGAGAGAAATTAAGGCTAGTCTCCTATGCTTTGTAAAGCGCAAGGTCAATTAAAGCCTAGCATGACCCAGGAAGGTGGCCTCATCAGCTACTGTCACCATGGTGCAGGTGAAAAAGAAGGCCTACAAGTTTTAACCATCACCCACCATCAGAAGTCTGGTGAGCAGGACCAGTGCTGGTTCTTCCATGTGACAGGTGAAATCTGTTTCTACTCTACAACAAAACCACTCAGTGAAGGTTTCTGTGTTGATAGGGGACTGACAGCCTGGCAGTGATGACTCTTTAATATCACTAGCCTAAGAATTAGTGGGTGCATTATCAGGAACCATATTATTTTAATCTTAACATAAGCAAAACTATTCTGGAAATAGCTTACCGATGTGTCATGAAGTCAAATATAGATGTTTGGGGATAAAACGTAACAGCTACCAGTTAATTAATGTATAAGTTTTCAATCGGTTATATAAGGATAAGTTTGGAACTGAACCCTCAAAAACCTTGTTTCTCCATCTAATTGATGTAGGCACATTTTTCTTTCAAGTTGTACACCTTCAATATATTTAATTTTGTTAATCATCTCTCAATAACGCTAAAAAAAATAGTAGTTAACAAAACAGTGATGCTTAAATATATTCCAACTTGGAGGCAAAGTATTTGCTCAAGTTCTAAAAGTGAATTTACTCACTGTCCTCCCCCAAAGAGGACTAGACAAGAAGCAGGAGAAACACCGAGCCAGTGTGGACCATCCCAGGCTGTGCCCTTACCTGGCTCTCATCAATATGCCAGTGTGTGGGACATGCACGAGGCACTCCCGACCCCACGTGGGAAGGCCGATAAATGGCCAAGTTTCACATGACCGTGGCAGAATAGAATTTAAACCCACGTTTCCCGATTTTAAATCACACCCGCCTGCCACACCCTGGTAACACATGAGGAACTGCCGAGTCCCCAGGGCCTGACACACAAACTCAGTGTCATTAGCGTGGTGCCCCGTCTCAGTTAGGGGCGCCGAGGTCCTGATAGGGACTTGAGGATCCAAGATACACAAAACAACGCAGAGGACAGAGCGGTCGTGGAGAGTTTGCTTTTCCTCTGCCTTTTAATTCACTGAAAACACAGGGGGGAGGAAAATCTGCCACCCAGGCATTTTTTCTCTCCTTGCCAGAGGCCTTCACCACTTGAGAGGAGAGACTGTCCTTTCTTTAATAATGGAGTGGTTAATATTTATGCTCAGTGGCCTGCTACTTTCTGCCCCAGGACAACTGGAGCTAATTTTTTTAAGACTGTAACTAGCAATCTGCTCCATAACAATAAGATAGAAAATACATGGCACTAAGCCGATTTTGACTGGCCTCAATAAACTTCCCTCCCTTGAGCCTCCTTCAACTCTCAAGGAGAAGGTGACATCTCTCACCTTCTCCTCCTTATCTTCCAAAAAACATGTGTATTGAATGGGTTTGTACATTATGGCTTTGTGACCCGTCCCTTTCAATTAGAAAGTGGATAGCATTGGTATTTTGTATGGATTTTGATGGAATTACTGCTATGGAATTTCCCTTCTAACACGTGAGGTAAGTCACCAATTGAGATTCCAGTACACTTATGTCATTGTCCTGAGATTAGGTACATCCAATGTCTTATGGTCACTCCACAGTGTTATGCAGGGTTTGGATTCTAAGTCTTCCAATATGCATGAAGGAGCCCACTGGGTACACAGCATTGTTCACCTATGTAACGGATCTTTATTGAAATAGAGACTACGGCCAGGCACTGCTGTAAGGGGAGAAGGACAAGGTGCAGGGTCAAAATGATGAGATGCACCAACATGAGCATGCTCATATAGACGCACCATGTGCACACACACATGTTCTCACACTTAGACCATTTTTGAACTAAAGAAATTCACTGATGGGACAACAGAATTCTCCTGCAAGTTAATAGATGAGCTACAGGTACAAAGGTATCACTGATTCACAGAAAAATAGATGTAGCAGCACTGATTTACAGAAAAATTTTTAACAGAAATAACAAATACTGCCCATTATATGTAGGAACACATATATAAATAGAAATGGTGTGATATGCCCCCACTGACACGGTGTTTCCCTCTGAGGAGTGTGGAGAGGAGGACTGAAGATCAGACTTCATCCCCATCTGTAATACACCAAAGTTAATGAGACAAACATGATTTTGAAATGTTTATGTATTTTTAAATCTTTATAATCATCCAACAACTGTAATAGTGATGTCTGAACCAGTTTTCCGTTAGTATGAAAATGCCTGACGCTGAGCGCTTTGTACAGAAAAGAGGTTTCTCTAGCTCATGGTTTGGAGATCCAAGAGCATGGTGCTGGACTCTGCTTGGATCTGTGCAAGGCCCCCTGGTTCCACCACATTCTTCAGATGGCATCATGTGAGAGAAAGAGGTCATACAATGAGATAAGAAGCCACAAAAGGATTCAGGAACTTGCTCTTTCATAATAACCTACCTTCATGGAAGCTCATTCCAGAAGACAAGCATCAATCACCTTCCAAGGACAATGCTTCTGATGACCCAGCCACCTTCCTCAAGGCCCCACCTCCAATACAGCCACATTGGGGACCAAGCTTTCAACACATGAAACTTTAGGGAACATGTTCAAATCACAACTCAACCATAAAAATGAGCCATACAGCATAGAGTTAGCACAGATAAAGGACATGCTGAGGGTGTGTGTGCATCACAGAAGCCACCTTAGAGGGGGTTCAGTCACAGTAGGAACCCTGGGACCAGAAATGAGAAAGTGGAGTGTGTATCAAGTGACAAGCCACAGGGTACACAAAGACAAATATGGGACAAAATGTGGTGTGTTTGTGTTTTGTTCTAAACAATAGGTAGAATCTGTAGGCAGGCTAGAGAGATGCTTGAAGAGTGCTTCCTAATATAGTTAGGAAGAAACTTGCTCACCAGACTAGAGTTAAAATCAGGATTATCCACATTTAACTCATGGCCTTTGAGATAAATATTTCCTGCCTTCCTTTAACATTAACTCATATTTCACAAATGTATTACACATTACCATCAAAACTGATGCAAAGACAAAGTAGCTTTGGAATTGTCACTCTTTGGAATTGTGTACACAGGTACATGCGTGCACATACACGTACACACACACACACACACAAATTTAACCATGTAGTTGGCTTGCTGGCTACAAGTTTTCCATTCTATGCAGTACAAAAGAAAAAGGAAATGTGGCTCACGTTAACTATTGGAGCCATTTACACTGATTCATCTCCCTAGCCAATGATAGACAAAACTACCCAACTTTTTTGCAGATTAAAAACAAATGAAAAATGAGATAATACCCAAAGCCAGCAAGAGGACATCATCTTACATGTTATTTGAATTCTAAAATGTCTTTTGTAGGCATCAGCTTTGCCAAATCAAGCAAACATTAATTTTAAAAACTAAACTTCTCTGCAACGTTTGACAAAAACTGAAAATCTCTGTGGAGGTTTTTCTCAGGCCCTCCGGTCCAGGGCGTAAGAGGCCGTGGACTGGTTCTCTGGACTCCTCCTTCTCTGGAGGAGGTGTGCTTTCCTTCCTTTCAATCACTGTCAAGCCCAGCGCCTGTCAAGATCTTCATTGAAGGACGGGGCACTCGGTGCCACCACCTTGTTATCTGGGGCTGAAGCTCACACGCAGATGCTGCAGGGCTTTGTCCTGTTGGTTTCAGGTTCAGCATATTTGAAGCTCAAATGTACTTGCCACATAAGCTAAGCTCTTTTGAAAATTACCATTTTTGGAATTTTGAAGCACTTGGTGTTTTTCCCTGGTCTAAAACCAGAGCAACTCCAGGTCGTGAATCTGGGCAAACACATTTCCTTCTGACAAGACTGCAGCCTGTTTTCCATGAGCTAATTTTGATAATTTATAAGCAGCCTATTCCAGGTTTCCTGAGCCAAGCTTCATGGATCACCAAATTAAATATTTGGTTTTTTTCTTTCTTTTTTTTTTTTTTTTTTTAAACACTGGAAGTTTACAAAAGACAAGATGATTGTGCATTGACCGGAGAAAAAGGCAAGATTTAGAGTGCTGTGTCTTGTTGCCTCGTTGCCTGATCCTTGCTCGTCCTTGAGAGCCAGGGCAGATATGAATTCTGGAGGAAACCATGTTGCTGGCTCTTCCTGGAAAAGGACTGCACTGTCCAGACCTTGTCTCACCAACCTTGGGCAGAGCTTGGGGCTCAGGACATCATGTTAATGAGAAGATCAGTCATATCAACCTCAGCCATATGTGGCATGGCTGGGATTTTTTTCTAGTAGTTCTTATGCTTAACTGTCTAAAAAAGCAGAATCAGATTCTCACTGAGACGGTAAAGCAGTCAGGAGTGTGCTAATCATATTTACAATTTCCTTCTAAGACCCTGACAGAAGATGGAGGTTCTAAGTACTGTTGGTTGGATGATTATCTTCCTTAGGAGAAGTTATCATTTGACTTATATTCTCCTGATGAAGTCATTGTTTGATTTATAGCATATTGGGAAAAGATGTATTTATCACATCAACTCTAAAGACGTGTAAGTCCTTAGTTTCATTTATTTCCCTCCCCAGCTCAGCAAACGCACCTTCAGAAAGTCTCAGTGCAGGAAAAGGGCTTTGTCTTTTTAATTCCATGTCCAATAGGAAGACACACATCATCTGAATTTTTAAAATCCTGATGAATTTCCAAGTGATATCATTGTGCAACATCACCCCATCTTTTTGTCACTCGGGATCTTTGCTCTGTAATTTGAACAACTAGAGCAAAAACAGTTTTTAATTAACTGCATGGAGAGCAAGAATGGACTCTTGCCCTGGTGACCAACAATGTAACACATTTCAGAAAGACATCGCTCCTGTCCTTGGACTTCCCACTGAAGTCCCATCCCCACATCCCCGAGCGGGTCTCCATGGCACTCAACAGCTGCTGCTCCCTCCAGGTTTTTTTTTTTTCATAAGTTAATTCATTATATCAAAGAATTTTATTCAGCAGTAGTTATCAGCTTTACTGAGATCTTCAAGGCTTGAGACAATTTTAGATTGTTTCCACAGATTTTTTTGAAGTTACATATGAAAAAAAAACCAAATTGGGAAAAAAAATACTTTTTAAAATAAAATTTATCCTAATGAAGAGCATAGGAGTAAATGACATCATTCTTGGCACATCTTACAATTTGACATACTAAATTATTCATTCCATGATTGACTACTATGATGGTTGATTTTATATATCACCTTGGCAAAGTCCCCATAACCAGGTGCTTGAACAGCATCCTAGGTGTTTCTGTGAAGGCATGTTTTAGATGAGATTAACACTAAAATCAGTAGACTCTGAGTGCATCACAGTACTCTTCATATTGCAGGTGGGCCTCATCCAGTCAGTCAAAAGCCTCTAACAGAAAAAGACTGACCCGCCCCGAGAAAAGGGGATTCTGCCAGAAGACGGCTTTGGACTCAGCTGTGTCTCTTGCCTTGGTCTCCAGCCTGCTGTCTACCCTTCAGATTCTGAACTTGCCAGGCTCAAGTTTCTCTCTGTGTCTATGTCTCATCCTGAAGTTGGTGTTTTTTTATAATTTATTCTAATTTGTAATATATGACAGCAAAAGGCATGTCAATTCATATCTAAATTTGGTGTTTTGATGCATGCACCCAAATGGCCCTGAGGGTCACCTCAGGGAGGCCTTAACCAGTTCACCAAAGGAAGAGAAGAGAAGCAGTGGATTTGTTTGGCTCCTCCAAGGTCTTTTACCTCATTATCGCATTTTCTCCACAGGGAGTCAACTTCTCTTATCCTTCCCAACTGTGACTTCCATTCCCATTATGGAAGAGCAAGACCCTCCCCTAAGGTAGGTCACTGAAATCTTAAAGTACTGGGGGAGGCGCAGAAACTCAGCATGCACAGCCCGAGTGCAGAAGGCAGCCGGGGAGGAGGCAGGCCTCCAAGGCCATGGCAGGGAGGTCTAATTGGATGATGGAGTAGGACGTTCCGCTGATGGGATGGTGACACACTCTAGGACGCATCATCCCTTGCAGCCATAGTAATGGCACTTAAGAAGTCTAACGATATAGAAAATATGCTTATAGTTTCTCATGGTATCATATTAAGAAAAAGTAGCATATAAATCTAGGCATAATCTCTTTCATTGTACCCTGCTCCTGTGAGGGTTTATTTTTTTCCCCAAGAGTTTGCATTATAATATATATTTATATGTGTGTGTGTGTGTGTATAATTTTTTTTACATGAAATAAAACAGTATTTTGAGAAGTGGGGCCAACAGACTCCACAGTAGTCACTCAGGAAAGTACAAAATATGGGGGTCCAGGAGCACCCTGGGGCTGCCAAACCTCAAAGGAGGGCACAGCCTTACAGGGAAGTTGGGAAGTCACAGCAATTTTCTGAAGAATCTTGCATCCAACACTGAGCCTCACCATCGGTCCATCTCAGGTGAGACCCTCACTTTGGCGAGGCAGAGAGAAAGTGAGATGCTCATGGGAAAGCCCACTCCCTGCTCTCCTCCATTCCCTCCACCCTGCCACCGTGCAGGGAAGTTCCTCTGTCACCTTCCATCTCAGTAACTACAGTCTTTTTCAAATTTATCTTTTTGCCAAAACTTCTAACTTTATTTGACATCGCAGTACTAAATAATAGATGTGAAACTTCTACATCTATACTGAAAAAATATGTCACAAAATAAAGTTGTATAACGCCTCCAGCTATCATTATAACTGAGGAGCAGAGGACTTTCCACAGTGTTTGGGGAAAGACTGCGCAAGAGACATGCACATTTCGACAGTGGTCACCTCTTACAATGGGGATATTTCTGCACTTTCCAAGTTTTCTACAACCAGAATAAACATGATGTATTTCAAGAAGTAATCATTTTATTAAAAATACTTGAGGAATGGCATGTGTCAAGTTAAGACACATTTAATGACCATGGGCAATGCTGATAGTAAGAGGTGGCCCTAACACCCTCATGCATCCGGTCTCCCTGGGAAATGATTGGCACATTACTTTTAAATGATCACTTTCATTGGTGTAGTGATATCACACCCCAGATGGCTTACAAGGAAAATCATTTAAATGTGGACACAATTTCATAAACAAAAAGAAATGATAATTACTATATCATTTATGATCTTGAATAATTTGAAAAACTTATGTTTTAGTCAACTTTGCTTCACTATGACCAAATGACAACCTGACAAGAACAATGTAGAGAAGGAAAAGTTTATTTCTGCTCAAAGTTTCAGAGGTTCAGCTCATGGTTGGCTGACTCCAGAGCTCTGGAACAAGGTGAAGTAAAACATCATGGTGGAAGGGTGTGGTGGTGGGAGGAAGGGTGGTGGGGGAGGAAGGGTGGTGGGGGAGGAAGGGTGGTGGGGGAGGAAGGGAGCTGAGGACATGGCACAAGCAGAATCTGGAAGCAGAGAGAGCTGTGCTCACCAAAGACAAACATGAACTCCAAAGGCATGGTGACCCGCTTCCTCAGCCGACACTTGCATCCCAGTTAACCTATATCAGTGAATCAATCTGCTGATCAGGTTTCAGCTCTGAAAATTCTTGCATTGTCTCACACATGAGCTTCTGGGGGACACCTCCTAACTAAACTATAACACTGTAAAGCATCTCAAAGTGATAAATGATTAAATAAGTTAAAATATACCCATATCACGACTACCATTAAATCAGTACAAATTAAATTTATAAAGAGTTTTCATGCTGTGAATTGTATAAGAAATTCTCCAATTCCCATCATCTGGCTTAAGTGATTTTTAACACATTACCAAACTTACTAATCCATATTCCCACTTACTATGACACTCTCATATTTTTTGAAGCAATACTCTGACAACACATCATTGCATTTATCGATTCTCCAGTATGCGACTTCTCAGGACAAGAACTTTCAGGATATTATAGCAGTATCAATACACCACCCAAAAATTAATAATAATTCCTTAACAAAATCAAATATCTAGTCAATCTTCTGAAGAATTTAATTCATCTCATGGCCTGGCAAATCACACATAACATTGAGAAAATGCCAGAAATTAATCTGCATACAGTATCTTACCCAAATACATAAAAACGGGTATAGAAAGAGATCATATGTGGGTCTCCTTAAATCAAATATCTGTAATTTCATTTTTCCATAAGCACCCCCCAGCCCCAGAAGGACTTTTTATTCCTGCATTTCCAGGCTGCCACATTTCTGACCTGGAGTCACACCCACAGCTGGGTACATGGGTGCGTGTACATGGGGGTCAAGGAGAGGGCCCACCAAACCCACCTCCTGCTGGGGTCTCCCAATTGAGCATTGTCCTCAAAACATCACACTTGTATTTGTGGGAAGTTAGATAAGCAAATATGGGTATTTCCTACATTCTTGTGAACATTTCTTCCCAAATGTCATGGATCTAGTGCAGCAAAATGTCCAGTAACACTTATTTCTATTGTTGAGATCATGCTTTCCAATTTATTTATTGAATGCCTTATTCACATTTAAAAAGCCAGGGCAAACACATCCCCTGCCACACACAGTTCTTCTGAGATCAGAAACATCCATGCTTGCCAGGTATCTCCCCGTGTAGCTGCAGCCCAGTGAGCTCACCAGGAATGGAAGCAATTATGGAGCTTTGTGCCACATTTATCTCCGGAGATAAAAGAAGAATATACGGCATTGCCTTCCCACCTTGGAGGAACAGACTGAGTAAATTTTATTTTCTCTATTTGACCACAAATCTGAACATTACCATTTAAAGTTATTAAACTATATGACCTAATTATAAGCACGATTTAAATAACCTGTATTTTCTTACCTAAGCCTGTGGCCTTCCTATTTACATCCTTTTAACCCTTTCCAATCCTCCTTGTTCCTCAGTTACTTAAGAGCTATTTCCTTGTTGTACATTGCATCCAAGTAGGAAATCTGTCATATTATGTGTCTTCAAAATGAAATTAAAAGGCAGATGACTAAATAAAATTAATAAGGAGTGACTGGAAAATTTTCAAACCATTCCCCAGGTTTCTTCAACATGAACCCAAGTGATAAATGTTACTTCCTAATTATTAGTCATTTTAAGGAAGGATTTCTAGAGCTCTGAATTGACATGCATCTGGCTACCCTGTGTCATATTGAAGAATATGAAATCTAAGGCAACTGGGATGCTGAGTTTGGATCTTATAAGAAGCCATGATTGTGACATAAATAGGAAATAAAGGTTGTGTGCAGCTTCCTCTTTACCACCTTGGTTTAGAACCTCCTCTTGTGGTTTGGATAGTAGTTTCCCCAAAAGCTACTGTTAATGCAAACGTGCTTGAAGGTGAAATGACTGGATTGTGATCGTTGTGACCTACTTAGAACACCTTACTTTGAATGGACTGGGTGTGGGCAGGTGGGAGTACCTGGAGGAGGTGGGTCACTGGGAGCATGACCTGGAAGGGTCAATTTTTGGAGGGGCCTTCCCTTTCCCTCTGCTTTCTGATGCCTACATCCAAGCAGCTTTCTTCCACTGGGTCCTTCCACCATCATGTGCTGCCCCACCTTGGGCCAGAGTAATGGATTCAGCCCTTTATGGACTGAGACCTCTGAAACTGTGAGCCCCAAATAAACTTTCCCTCCTCTAAGTTGTTCTTCTGAGGTATTTTGGTCACAGTGATTACAAAAAAAGAAAAAAGAACACTTCCAGTAAGCCATTCTCTTCTCCAGGGCCTTTGACTCAACAGTGGTTGTGTAAAATGTTGCCACCTATTAAACACACTGTATTTGGATTATGAAGCAAGTCATGTCAAATATAATTCAGAAAACACTAGTGGTTCATAAATATGAACTTAACAATGCTTATAAATGGGAAAAAAGGACTTACTAGCCAGCTATCTTCAGAAAGCATATGTGCTATAAATTATTTAATCAGAAATAGCTCCAAGGAGATAGGATTCACAATAAGTCCCCACAGGTGATGTGCACATGCGCATGAATGGTATGTGTATGTGTCTAACAGCCGAGGGAAAGAGGTGTTTAGCACAACCTCTTAGTTGAAAGAAGGAATGCATGGTTTGAAACCTATGTGTTGTTTCATGCAACAAATATTTATTAAATGTCCTTCAGGTCAAATACCTTTTTGGAGTAGAATATGCGACACCCCTATCTTCATACCACCCACAAGGACACTCATTCCTGGATGGGCTGCCATTTGCCTTTGGAGGTGAGGGGTAGTATGTCTTGTGTTTACTCTTTATCTTTCCAAAATGCTCCATTGTATTCAACTAATTGAAAGCCTCTTTCAGACAACACCCAAGTAGACAAAAAAGGAACAAAACAATAAGGATCAAAAATTTGAGAGACTTTGTCAAAATTACACAGTTAGCAGTTAGCAAAGGGAAGATTTGCTCCTCAGCCATCTGGCACTATGCAGCAGATGAAAACACACACTTTGGACAGGCAGACAATTCTAGAAGAGAGTAAGGTAGCCATCACAGGGAGCTAAGCATGGCTAGTTCCTCCTCCTCACCAGGCGGGGAAGGAACCTACTCCCCTTCTACTGGAGGAAGTGAATGAAGGGCAGAGGGAGGAAAATGTGTTGCCCAAATGCAGGTCCCTGCACAGAAAAACATGAGCCTGAGTTTTAAGGTTCCCCCCCAACAGCACATACTTATTTTGTTGGACACTGATGCCCAGATGTGCACCAGAACCATGTGAGAGGCAAGGTTCAGTTTTGTGAATTCTTCCTAAAAGCAGGAATACATATTTTCTTTAGCCTCCTTGTCTATCATACCTGATTATGCTGAGTTAACTTCATACTTAAGACAGAGAAAGTTTTAGAAAATCCAAATGAGCTTTCTTGACCTGCCACATATAGGAAAGAAAACTCACGGTGCCTGTGGGTCTTCTCAACGTCTGCCCCCACTGTACATTGCGTTCAGGTAGCGTCTCCCTCCAAAGCCCAGCAGAGCACACTGGCTCTCCCTTAGGACCCAATAGCTATGTTTAAGTCATCTCTCCCTCTTCAGAGGTCCAAAAGTTCGTGTATGTGTGTGTGTGTGTGTGTGTGTGTTATTCCTCTTTGTTCCTCATTTCTCTAATTTTCATCAATGTTTCCTACACTAAATTTCATACACAAGTTCTGATTTCTTCTCTAAAGTCACACACACCCCCCACGATACATAAATAAGTCTTTTGGGCGATTCCATTACAATGGAAAAATAGTAAAATTGTTATTGTGATGTGTAAAAATATGGGGATGTTCTACTGATCTTGCATTTATTCCCCATAATTCTGGAATTGGTTTCTCATCAACAACTATCCAGCTAACTATGAAGTCTACAAGAGACAAAAAGAAAAACAAAAGCTGCTATCCCTACCAAGGAAGAACTCCCAGAGTCCCACAACCCAATATTTGGTACCATTCAAGTGATCTCCACAAAATGTACTCCATGAAAGACTTAAATGAAAAATAGTAATAACTACACAATTATAAAATAATGAGGAGGGGCTATATCCAAAATTTTATAGTTTACTCCCATATTCCAGGGCTAAACGGAGGCTCTACCTGAACCCTATTAGTTTTCTCCTCCCTTGAGACAAAGTTACAAAGGCACTGTAGGAATCCAGCATGGACAGAACATCACACAGAACTGCTTCCCAAAGGCTCTCAGGGGCACAGGGACAGGCTGCTGATGTTGTTGTAAAATTCAGAAAAACACAGAACCTCATATGCCCCGATTCAACCATCCTACATGACTAGGGAAAACGAGGTTCATGCAAGGTGTTGCTTGATCAGTGTCTGCGCCGACTTACTCCATCACTGGCCAGCGGGCCTATGCAAATTCTTTTTAGCACACTTGGTATCACATGCACACATACCACACATGGCACCTAATATTGCCATTCAACTTTTTCTAAAATAAATAAAATAAGAACAAGTCAAAACCAAAGATGGTCAAGGAAAATTAACATGTTGTCATAATTAGGTGGTACTTATTTCAAGTTCCTTTTGGAAATTTTCCATAAGCCAAAAGTAGGTTGAATCCCAAGATGAGATCCATGTTTTTCCCAAATTGATGATGCACAGGTGTAGCTACAGCCAGAGGGACTGGGTATCTTGTTGATGCAGCCAATCCCCCAGGAGGTCTATATTACACTCAGTGCCAAGTATTTCTCCACACCATTCCCAGAAATCCCCAGCAGCCCTCAGGGAAAAAAAAAAAAATCACATAGCCTCTATCCAGTGAAAACATGAGCCAAACAATTAAGCATAGGATAGTAAATTTCTCTTCATTTCATTGCAAATTGAATGTAAATTTTTAGATTATCTAATAGATTAAATTCTTATTTGCATCCTTATTTTATCACCATGAATTCTGCCATTATCATTAGTATAATATTGGCAGAACTATGCCAGAGCATATCAAAAAGCATAAAACTAAGAGCATATATCCTATAAAATTCAAAATAAAGTTGCAATTACAATCCATCACTACAAGTTCTGCCTCTTGTAAGAATACACAATAGACTGGAACTATGCTAATACAGTTCAGTTCACTGTCCCCACTTTGCAGAGTCCTATTAAGGCAGTCCAATATGGAGGGCTGGGAGTGAGGAGGAGGATGGAGAGAGAGAAATCCTTCCCATGGCTTCTGTGACAGAAGGTGAGCAATCATACCTGCCCTTTGCTTGCAAGTATTTGTTTTCCTTACTTGTGTGTGTATGTATACGTTGAGCATAACAATTTCATTTTCTACATATAATCCACACCTCCATATCCTCCAAGTCTTGCAGAAGATTTGCAGGAGGGACCCTTTACGTTGAAGTCCAGTCCATCAGTCATTCCCATAAGCTCTTCTGCAACACCTAAGGTGGTAGCCAAATGCAGAAGTTGCAACAGGCGTGGTCATCTGGGGTTGAAAAGCAAGACTCGCGGTAGCTCAGAGAAGACTGCATTTCTAGACAGTGATCCAGAAGGATTAAAAAGGGGAAAGAGATCTGAAGGGCCCTGCGGTGACACCGGGAAAGGTACAGAAAGGAGACAAAGGCAACTATTTAGAAAAAGGAGAAAAGTTACATGGTCCAAACCCTCCTGTGGGATCACCATGATTTTCACCACTTCTGATATTGCAATTGCCACCATTAGTACCATTATTATGTACAGTGGGACTGTACTGGGACACATTCAAAGCAAACACGTGGAGGAAATGGGTTCTGAAAAGGAGGACTAATAAAAACAACGCTACAAACAAGAGGAGGAGGCCTGGAAACCCCCACTGACAGTGTCAGATCTTCACCTGTAGGTAACAGGAGCCATACGGGTATTAGGCTGTCGATAAGGAGATGGAAGGGATGTTTCACAACCATTATTGGTGTGCGGTCAGGAGGAATCGGGGAGGGGCAAGGAAGCAACCTCAAACAAACAGGTGTGTTCATGCTAGTGCAAGACATAGATTTTTTATCAATTTTCTACTTCAGTTTTGAAAAAGACAAATGGATGTTGACAAATCGAGTCAAAGAAAATATGGGGCATCAGGATACAAAATATGTCCATAGTGCTTTTTTTTTTTATTAAATCAAACAACTCAGAGACAGAACTGCCCTCACTCAGTAATTAAATGTTCATTCTCAACGCGTTCCATCCCGTCATTTGGGAATACCCAGCATAGGCCGACACCTTCCCATTGGTGGAGTTTTTTGATGAATGATGTACTCAAGGAATTTCTTCCCAAATACAGTAGAGAAGTTGGAGTCAGCGCCATCGTGCAACTGAGACCCGGGAGGGAAGCCCAGCAACAGTGCCCACGCAGATGGGAGCAGAACTTCCCCGAGATCAGCACGGCACGCCCACACATGCTGGAAGGAGCCCATACACTGCGTAGCCCAAGATGCCAACGCTGGCAGGCCACGGGTTCTCCCAGTTGGCTGTGACCCAGATGGCACAGCAGGTGGCCCAGAGCTAAGATTTCTGCTGAGATCCCACAGTCCAGGAAGCACCTTCTCATGCCAGAGCCCGGGCTCACCTACTTTCGCTAGAACCTCCATTCTCCAAAGTGACCCACCAATGCTCCTCGCCTAGCCCAGCAAGGGGTCCATCCCACTGCCACCTGACCACCTCCCTTCAATTGTTAAAAATGGAGTAAGCCATTTTTTAAATTAATTCCAAAAAATAATCAGTCATTTACACCGTCATCTCACTACATGGAGGACTTAAGTCAGCTTTCAGACCTGTGTATAAGAAAGAAGGCAATAATAAATAAGTTGGGGACTTTAAGGAGAGAGAAGTCAAGGGGGGATTACATGATGGCAATAAAGGTCATTAGAAGGTGGCTTCGGGTGTCAGAGTGCAGCGAGCATCAAGGCTCGGGCTCCTGGAGCAGCCTGGACAGTAAAGCTGTGGAAGTAGGAGACCTGGGAGGCAGGCTGAGAGGTGTCGGACCTGCCCTCACTGTGGGTTGCTGGAAGCCCGCCCCCCCCCCACACACACACACAGGAAATACAGAATCCACACTCCTAGGGCCAGGGAGCCCAGCAGCAGAGGCTTTGCTGCTGCTCACAGGTAAGCTGGATGAAGTGGATTTTCACTTTTAACAGGATGTCACTGGCCACCCAGTGAGGTCCTCAGAAAGGGGAATTTAAGCTTAAAAATGTGCAAGTTTCACTTTGAACCTCTTGGCAATCAAGACAAAGTAAAGAGAAATATAAAACTTCAACAGTGTTTCTCAATTCTTATCTGCTTAAAGCTGTTCTGTTGGATCTTGACGGAAATGTCACTCACACTCACACTCACACACACACACAGTGTTAAGAAATGCTGACATACAGGATTAAAACAAAGTTAATGTTTGTTTTTTCATAACTGTGCTGACTGCATACAAAGGTACAGAAAGTTTTCCTGTGTACCAGTTACTGGACTTGTTCAGAGAAGCATTAGGCAGGGCATAGTTTGAAAAAAAAAAAAAATAACAACAACATACAAACATCCAGGCAATCTGTAGGTTTGCTCAGATATAAAGAGCCACAGGGCCCCACGAGGACATGCTGTGTGGAGTGCAGTGTCCGTGACACCAGCCCTGCCACAAACATCCTGATGGTGTTGCTTTGACAGCATCTTCACATGCGTATGATAAAAAGTTGTAAACGTCATTTAAACAAAAAGGTCAAAGCTTATTGTCCAACTATCCCAATATGTGGCTCTCTAGTGGTCTGACTGGATCCAAGAGTAAAATTTATAACAATAGAAAGAATAGATTATTGTATATATGTCAACTAATCTTGAAGGAATGTTCCAAACTAAGGAAGGTCGTTGAGTTGAAGTTCCTTGGGAAAAGCTTACGGATAATTACACTGCCTGGCAAGAAGAGAAGGGTTCATATTTTGAGCACAAATAAAAAGACTGGGATTTTAATCCTCTATTAAAAGTATTTATGGCCAAGTAGAAAACTCTGTAACACTACATGCAGGCAGATCGAGGGAAGGCTGGCAGAGAGGGTCCTGTTTTCTCAGTAAACAGTACTTCGTGCACTTCTCCAAGTTCTGCTCTACAGAGTATATAAATAAATATTTCATCCTAGAGAATTTTTAAAGCAGGTATCACAAATTACTTGAACCATTTAAAACTTTTTCAATGTTGCACCCAAAGGACATTTAATTTTAACAAAGATAACTTTCTGATGTATCTCCAAAAAAAAATTGGATAAAAAAATTTAATCCCAAGTAAATAAAAGAGTTAACTTCCTCCTATATCTAGGGTTTTAGCTCTATGCCAGTTATATTTGGAGATGTCTGCCTAAAAATAATGACTAGGTTCAGAGGAGTTGCTCTTAGGTGGTTCTTACCAATACATTGTTAAGAGCAGGACCACTCATCTAGGTGGTTTGTTTGGGTTTTGACAAGGACACCTCCCCTCCAGCGCTGGAAGCAGCCCCCCTTTCAGTCTTGTATCAATAAGCATTCAGCATCCATAGCAGTGACGGGTCCTTAAGAAACAGGACAAAAAAGAAAGGAACCAAACATAGACCCACTTGCAGGGTCCAGATAGGCACTGGTGTCCCACCTAATAGGGAGCCCACATGAACCCAGAGCCAGTAGTCAGAACCAGGACCCATCACGTACCTCTACTGGGGACGCCAGGAAGCTGTGTCCATGCTCCCAATGTCCCACTAGGTGAAACGGCATTATGCACTTCCCCAGACTAAACCCAGCCATCTCTCCGGTTCTGTACAACTGCCGCAGTCTCTTGCCCCCCCTTTTATCGAGAGTACCTGCATTATTACATTAGGAATCAAAAAGTGACCACAAAAATAACCAAAAAATGGTGCAGACTTCTGTAGCCAAAGGCAGCAGACAATGATACTGGTGTTCAGAAATGGTTTTTGCAAGTTGATACAGTGAAGTGTACCCTGAGACTTTTTTTTTTTTTTTGATAAGGCCCTTGCACTGCTCTCTGTCCAAGGTGCTATGCATCATTTCAAGTTTAGATTCCAGTCTTCCAACACCTCTTTTTAAAAGCAATCATGCACAATGCTCTGGGAGCCTATGTGCTTCTGAAAAAGGAGACACTGCTATACTGAGACTCTCGAGGGAACAAACTGCCACCCTTACCGTGATGTGTTCTTTATCACACACAAATGCATTCTGCTCAAAATAAGCCAATCAAATGGTAAATCCATTTGGTATTCTGCCAGGTAAGGTCAAACAGAAGCAGGGGCCATTCTTCCCAGATACAAAGAGCTAAAGTTGAAGTTAGGTAAATAAATATTGGTTGGGATCCAGCCTTGGGCTCGAATCCAGGCTCCACCCACATATCACACTGGTTGTTATGCTTAAAGAATATAAGGTGTTTAGCATCATTTGGCCCAGAGTAACTCCTTGACAAATTGTAATTATTGTATCTGCAATACATTCAGGAAGTGAGAGAACTTTAATGGCTAATGTACTACAATAGCAGTTCCAGACATCCATCCATCCACCCCCTCATTCCCCCCACAAATAAATATATATGTATTAACATGCCAGTTAATTCTCAAACTTCCCTAAAGTAGTGTTGTTTACTCATTTTGCCTAAACAAGCTCATGGATTTGGAAAAGTTCCAGGGATTTATAAATACACTCACTGGGCATGAACCCTGACTTTACCTAACCCCCAAACCTGTGCTCTTATCACAGAACACTGTGGCTACAGCCTGGAGCTATTATGTCCAATATGGGAGCCACTAGCCAAGGTGATGCTTTAAATTCAAATTCTAGTTAAATTAGATTAAATGCCTTGTTCCTCAATTGCACTAGCCACACTTTAAGGGCCCAAAAGCCACATGTAGCTTGTATGCACCCTATTGGACAGTGGAGGTACAGAACTATTCTATTAGTTCAGAAGGTTCTAGTGGGCAGCACCAACCCAGGTACAAGGACCAACAGAAGGGACTGTTTTTTCGTTGTTGTGTTTTTTTTTTGTTGTTGTTTTTTTAAACCAGCCAAGAAAGCACTGGCATCTGGTAAGCTAAAGGCACGAGGAATGATGGTAAGTGACCATTCTGTGGCCCCCAGTAATGCTGCCATAGTCACTGTGAGCGTAATTGAGGGAAACGTCCAGACCTCCAGCTTTAGATCAATACTCTGCAGGAAGGGGAAGCAGTGAGACTCCTAGAAGCTGCTGTTATCTGCCTAATTAGCATGCTTCTACCAGCTCAGAGGTTTCCTTCAATTGAAAGTGCATCTCCATTTCCTTAGTTAACTGCCACTACAAAAGAGAAAATGTGTGGGGGAGAGAGAGCAACCAAGGCTCTGGGAACCTTGGGGCAGGTGCAGGCCAGTATCAACTCCTCTGCTAGCCTATGTAGGCTGCTCTTTTCCTTTGGTCTTGCTTTGATGCCCTTTTTTGCTTTTTCTGCTTAAGACAGTAGTGGAAAGGTTAGAGCATTTCAATGAGTTTCCTTCTGAAGAGCTCAGTTTACCCAACTTTATTTTTTTAAATGGATTATTCCATTTTTATTCGTTTGTTTATTTAAGAAATATTAACCTATTACCTACTCTGTGCTTGGTACTTGCTTGGATGCTGAAGAAAGTGAATAAAAATAAACTGGGTGCAGGATGTGGTGGTACACACCTGTAAACTCAGTGATTTCAGAAGCTGAGGCAGGAGGATCATGAGTTCAAGGCCAGCTGGGGCCACTTAGCAAGACCCCCACCAACTTACCAAGACCCCAACTCAAAATAGTAAATAAAAAGAACTGGAGCTGTAACTCAGTAATCAAGTGCCTGTGGGTTAAATCCCCAGTAGCAAATAAACACATTAATTAAATAAACTGGGTCCCTAACGTCATGTCATCTGCAGTTTCTCTCTTCCTAGAATATTTATATTTTAGGATACAAATGGAATTAGTAGATACGAAATATTTTGACTGACATAATGCAGCAATTAATGACACATCCCACATACAAATTAATCATCACTGGGATGTAAATTTATCACTTCTCAGTTTCTTTCTTCTGCCTTATTACTCTTCTGCCTTATACTGAAATCTCTGTAAATATTACACTTATTCTCAGACTGTGGATATAAAGTCCTTTTTTTCTCAAAGATAGGAAGAAAAGAGAACACTAGGTTCAACTGTTTGCTAACGTATACGCTGATGGAGATCCTAGAAACAGGAATGGTGTCTGACAGAGAGAACAAGAACTGCACAGTCAAGTTCTCTTTAAGAGCTATTGGAATAGGGATAGAGACCTCATCTCAGAACGAGGCTCAGCTCTAAACATAGCGTGGGTCAGTGGGGACTCAGCCAAGGAGCAGAGTGGGGTCGGGGTGGGCATCACAGAGGAAGGGATAGAGATAAGCAGGACTGTGGCTAAGTCAGCTTGGCAGAACCCTGCTGCAGGCAGGCCAGGGCGGGTACGGGGTGAAGAACTGGATCTAAAGTTATGTTCAGATCTTTGAAAGCCTGTTTTCTAGGTCACTGCATTTAAATTATGAACAAGGGTGAGATGCTGGGCTGTAGCTTGCCGAAGCTGGTGACAAAGCGAGGCAGACTCTAAAGGTAAGAATTCTTTCCTTTCATTCAAATTAGTTAATGATAATTCTTTAAAAATGCAAGTCTACAAAAAGCCAATGTGATTGAACACAGTTTCGTGGTCTGTAAAGGGAATTCACCCGCCTAATGTCTTCCCTGTGGCCTAAAGATGAGCAACAACCATTGTTGACTGGGCACCAAGAAACCATACTGTGTCTAAATGCAATATAATAGAAAATTCCTCTGGAAAAACATCACAAGTCAACCCACAACAGTAAAGTGATATTAAAGAGAGAGAGAAAGAATAATGTCAGTAATTTCATTTTTATGTAACACTGATGTCTATAGCATGAAAAAGCAAATTGTCTAAGTATTGTCTGAAAAATTTAGGAGAATAAAAGAGAAACATGCTAAGCAAAAGCTAGCCCCATTAAGGAGATTTAGAACAGGAGCTGCTAATTCTAATGACATCTCTTCAAGGTCTCCATTATTTTGAGTTTAGTTCTAAGAGGTAAGAAGATTACTCTGAAATAGGAAATAAAGTAACTATCCTTCATTTCTTCATGGGACCTCAAAAAGGAGAACATTTTGGTTTGGGGAGAAAATTCATCTGTAGATAAAGGTGAGTGTATAGTTTGGAGAGAGAGACTATTAGTTATCTGAAAAATGCAAAACTTATGTTGCATAAAACATGGCAACTAAAAGAGTTCCACCAGATCTCTTTCATTAATGATCTAATTATACTCTTAGTTTTTCTTTTATAAATAAGAAACTTAAATTTTTTATTTTTCCTCTAAAAACTCTTGGTCATACATTTGTGGTTTTCAGTCAATACTTTGCCTCCTTATTCTCAAATTCAACAAACTTTAAATTGACTTTTAAAACGTTCCATCAAATAACTGAGTTTTTAAATTCTTTCTACCTCTGACCAATTCAACATTTTGTTCCCAAATAGTTCCTACCACAGAACTTCGTACTTGTGTAGCCTTCCAGTCATAATCTCCAGTATTGTTTTCTAATAGCTCAAGTACAGTATCTATTTCTTCCCAAAAAGAACTCATAATCCATTTGAAGATAGTCATATATACATTGTGGTAACACCATGAACCAGCAAATGACACATTCACCAAAGGTCACTGAGGTCCCCAGGGAAGTCTTTTTTAAAAGAAGTACATGTAATTGGGTGCTAAATTAAAGGACCACCTTCCTCACAAACAAAAATAGAAACGATCCTGGAGGGAGAAGCAGCCAGTACAGGAGAGTGTGGTGTTACATCAGATAATGGCAAACCAGTTTGGCTGCAGGAAAGATTTTTCTCAACTATTAATCATTGAGCTTCACCCACACTCTTTGTAGAATCACCCCCCTCTGTGATTTAAGTATACTCACTTAACAGAATTTGTCAGACACAGAGAAAATGTTGTTTCTAAACAGTATTTCCACATTCCAGAATCTCCACAACGCAGGTGGGAAGCACACAAAGACCTCATGTGCTGCACTTTGGAGTCAGGGTGGGGAAATGCCCCACCATGGTGAGCGACTTAATACAAGTACCTTCTTTCCCAGCTCCCAACAGTTGCCTCCTCCTGGCAATGACCCAGTGTCACCTTTAGCCCTCTGTAAGGCACAGATTAATATCTCCACTAATAAACATGGATGAGCCAGCAAGGTTTGGAGAGGAGGCTGTAAATGGAGAGGTAAGTTTCTCAACCTGGTCTTGGGACACCATTATGCTCTGCCACAAACTCCTTCCTCAGTGAAGATCCGAGACGTGGTCAGCCTCATCAGGTTCTTCCGTAACATGTACACCCCAGGCTGTGGTGCAGAGCTGAGCCAGTCCTCCCGACTTATCACCAGTGAAGTAAAAATACCATGCTTCGCTTACACCATACTGTCACTGTGTCCGTCTCCCTGGCCAATCACATGCCCCATTCATGTCATTATTAAAAAAAAAAATGGATTGCCAAAATTCCCCACCATTGTAGGGGAATGCAAGTTCCCCTGACTTGTAAGTAGTCAAGTTTTTTTAAATATCCAAAAATGTAAATGTAAGTACATTTCTACCCAACAACTTGTTCTATTATGATCTTTTATACATGCAAAAGACTTCGTTTTTTGCATATTTCTTCCATTATGTTCAATATGCTGCAGTTCACAGCAGTTGTAGTTAGGGAACCACTCAAGTCTGCTACTTTGCAAAATGATTAAATAACCTCAGGTTTTTGAAGGACTCACCCAGCACACATTAGATTTCCTTGGATCTAAGCTTTTCTGGATTTTTTTTTTTTTTTAAGTGCTGGGGATGGAACCCAGGGCCTCCTGCATGTAAGTGCCATACCACTCTGCTCCATCCTCAGCACCTTGGTTTTTACCTTGTGGTCTACACAGCAAGGTCAACTCTCCACGTAACACACCAAGTCATCCCTAGAGTCAACCTGGTCTGTATCTCCAAAGCACCACTGGACATCAACAGTCAAGGTTGGTCACCCTTAGAAAATCTAAGAAGTAATTTAAGAGTGAAAAAGAGAATGGTGGACACCTAATTAAAGTTTGAACATTTCCGTTTCGTAGCTTTCTTGAAGAGTAATCACATAGCAGAGCCCGATTTTCAAAGGGGATCATTAATTTTCCTTAATTTTAAACTAAATCTCAAAGCATATTCCATTCATATGCAGAACAGGATAAATGGAAGATCAAAAAAGCAATAATGCAGACCTCACCAGTGCCCAGCCCCTGAGGGAGGCACTGCACTGCATTTTTTATGTTAGCCAACCTTTTGCTTTTAGTATTCATGAAAACTTAGCAAATAATCATGCTGAATTGATTTCAGGGACATCTATCCTTTGCTTCCTGCCTGATTCGCGAAGCTCAAGCACAGTTACCTGACTCAGAATGCCCTTTCATTCCATCTTTAGTAAAAGCAACTATACTCAACAAGTAAATGAGCAACCTGACAAAAATCTCCCATCCCCAAGTCTCACTCGCCTTGCTATTCATCGTCCTCTATCTACACAGGGCTCTTGTTCTCCTTCAAAGCAAGCTCTGGGGCTATGGAGAAAAATTTAGGTGCAATGAACAGAAACCACTTCACTTGTTAGACAAGAGGATATTTAAGATGCTGAAAAATGGAAAGTTAATGCAGGAAACTATTCAGTCTCATTAAATCAGCTTTAAGCTTAACATCTTAAAGGTCCTGTCGGACACCATGCCCCGTATTTATGTCATGCTTCATCCTTGTATCCTTCAGGAGTTTCACGATGACTCGCTGAGAAAAACAATACATTACAATGCAACATTGAACCGTGGCTATTTATTTTCACTTTATAAGACAGACAGCTAAGAGATAACTTTTTCAAAGGAAGGCAAAAGACAATCAAATGTCATGGGCTCAAGATAAGCCAGCTGGCACTATCCACCACACCAGGCAGGCTACCAATTTATAATTCAAATGTTGGAATGTTTATCATTAGAACGTCCAACTTCCTGGAGCAAACATTTATTGTTTGCCAGTGATAGAAGCCAAAATGTTATTATCTCCTGCTTAGGGGTTGCAAAAGGATAAAAGACTAAGCAACAAATCTTCAACAGACTCCCCATTTGTCTGTGAAGGGTTTCACAATGGGGTGGCCACTTGCAAATAAATATGATGTGCTGTGCTATGAGGTTAGGGTGTGAGATTTTATTTACTTCCATGGCCAAGAGGCCTAGGATTCCTTTGACCAAAGTTATTATTCTAAGGTATAATTCTCTACAGTTCCTTTTCTAAAATGAGCATGTATATGCATTACTTGGTATGATTCATGGTGTACCATGTTAACAGGTATTGACCCGCGATCACTCAGCAGAGTGGGAACTACACAATACAAATTCAGGAGACAGAGTGCTTTTAAGTTTTGTAGTTCAGGATACTAAGGTAGGAGCACCAGGTCAACAGCTGCTCCTGGTTCTTGAGCAGCCAAGGCAGACTTGGAGAATATATAACTTGGAGCAAGGACACTCAAAGTGGATGATTGAAAAAATTAAAACTTCTCTCATGCTTGGCCCATTTTTGAATTTTGTCCCACCCTATAATAATTATAAAATTCAAATTTCTACAAAACTGATTAACTGCAAGATGAAGAGGGAAGTATCATTCACAGTGAAAAGAATGACGCCAGGTGGGCAATAAGGAGACCAAAAGAAAACAGCATGTCAGGCAATTGGGAAGAAAAATCCAGGAAATTCAACATTCACTGTTAATTTTCGCATGAATCCCTTATATTGTTTTCTTTTTTTTCTCTCTCCAGCCAGCTGTGCTTTTTAATAGGACAATTATTTGCTATTCAGATGTATTCCAATTATTTCTTTACGAAAAGAAACTTCCATAGGATTATCGAGTTTGTCCTCACTTTTGATTGCCTCGTTTGGCATCCACAATGTGGTTTTGATTAGACAGACTGACGTTATTCGTGGTTATTAATATCAACCACTTTATCAAGTGAAGATATAGGTTGTGGATAGCTTCAATTCAAACAGAGACAAGGGAACTAAGCAAACTTGTTATGAATTGGAAACCAGCTACGGAGAAGGCCTAGGAAGGAGGAATTCCCAGAGGTCCAGATGCAGAAGGAGTAAGGGCACCTGATCTTTGTGGTCAGTCTCAGTGAGGTGCAGCACCAACACCTCCACTGAAATT
The DNA here is from genome assembly GCF_001458135.2 of Marmota marmota marmota. Taxonomy (NCBI): domain Eukaryota; kingdom Metazoa; phylum Chordata; class Mammalia; order Rodentia; family Sciuridae; genus Marmota; species Marmota marmota. Next base: position 4,450,473 of record NW_025999991.1, on the reverse strand, counting down.
ATTGTGTTCAATGCCAGCAAGACCCCCAGTGGCTCATCAGCTGTGAGCATTCACAAGGAGCTGTCACCTTTAATATCACTGAAGAAGCAAAAATACTGTTTTCAATGTGATGTAACTGGAGGCGTTGATCTACTCTATAGATTTTTTAGTGTAAATGACTCATTTCTGGTGAACAGCACTCTTGAGTTTCATGTTTGTGTATCTTTTGTTTCTTAATGGCAAAATTCCTTATCTGCTAAGTATAATCAATGATAAAGATGCTTGATGACTTCACCCTGTCTTCAAAACTTAACTAATGCTGTCACATTTGTTCCTCATCATTCTCTTTGAGTGGGATTACTTAGGCATGTGTAAAAGTGACTTTCCCAGCTCACTGCATTTTTACGTCTTCTTCAAATAAGACCTCAAGTCCCTAATGTAAACAGTGCAATGATCCTACGCTAATTAGAGCATGTGTGATATATCCATTATTCATCCGATTCTCTAGATAAATCCTGGGTTTTCTATTTTTAAAAACATCCTGGAAAAGTCAGGTTGAATCCTCACAGGCCCTCCGTGCTTACCTGAGAGAAGCAGAAAACGACTTCTCACCACATATAATGGTGCAGTTTTCGGCTCTCATTTTCCTTGACATTTTGGACCCACTGACCCGCTGTCCACCCTCTGCTTGCTGAGGAGCCTCTTTGGGGCTGTTTTCAATCCCCTTAGCCTCCAGCCTCCCAAGAGAAGGACATGCAAGGCCCCTGCCCTCTTCCTAGCCCCTGTACCATGAGCTTCCCCCCACGTCCATCCTTCTAACTCTTCCTAAACCTGTAAGGAATCCCATCCTTAATTTAGTCTCAGTTACCTCCTGTGTGTGCCTGAAAATCCAATCTGTCTTGACAGCTCATCTTTCACCCAACTCTAGGGCCACATCTTTATCTTCCTATCACATAAATTTTTCAGAAAAAAGAATGAGGTTGTCATTTCTAAGAGAACCACAGACCCACTGATTAGCTCCCCATGTGCGGTATCTTGCTGCAGCCCTCTGGGAAATGGTAGCAAACCAGTCAAACAGAGGCAGCAAAATCCAGTTTTGCAAGCAATTGGATGATGCTTTGGTCAGCAGTCACCCTATTTTTTGATCAAAATTATTAAAGGTTCACAAGTGACAGTCTTCACGAATTTTTTCACATGGGCCACATGCCCTGACACTCCATGTATCCTCTCCCTGACCTTAAAATCAAGAATCCAGCATAAAAATATGGTCTTTTACATAGAACAGCAAGCTCGGGGTTACCTGAACAAGAAAGCCTTCTAATTCTATCATAAATTAGAGACAGCTCTTAAGAGCATAAACTTCTGCCACCCTGTTCCTGGGAAGGATCAAGTGATCCTTTCTACCACCTCTCATCATCAGGAGCCAGACCTTGAGCAGTAACCCACAGGAGGAAAGGGTAGCCTGTGGATGGACCCACAAAGGTCGCAGTGCGTGCCTTTTCTGCAGAGTTCCACTTCTCCCAACATAAGTCAGGAAAGGGCCTCAATGGGCACAATTTGTCATAAATGTTCCCTTTCAATGTCCACCGAATTCTAGTCACAAACATTTACCGAGTAGGTGCTCAGGACTCGGAAATAAATGTGCCAAAGCCCCTGCAAGGTGCAGGCTCTCAAGGAGGGATTGCCATCCCAGCCCCGTCACCTGCTCTTCTGTTTCAGGTAGAAACAACAGTACCTGGGCCAGAGGCAGACCTGTTCTAGGGTGGAGCAGCTCACAAACTTGATATTACATTCTCTACTTCTGGAGGCCCTCGTGAGGACTGAGTTAATGTTGCATATAAACAGAGACGCCAATCTCCAACACACAGCACATGCTCATAGAATGCTGATCCTCGTCTTTCCTCTTTTTTTTTTTTTTTAAGATAGAGTGAGAGAGGGAGGGAGGAAGGGAGAGAAAGAGAGAGAATTTTTAATATTTATTTTTTTAGTTTTCGGCGGACACAACGTCTTTGTTTGTATGTGGTGCTGAGGATCGAACCCGGGCCGCACGCATGCCAGGTGAGCGCGCTACCGCTTGAGCCACATCCCCAGCCCTCGTCTTTCCTCTTATTTCCCAGTATCATGAAGCCAGTGAAAGTTTAAGCAAAACTCAATCCCAGGAACGGCAAGCAAGCATTCAGAGAGGTGCTGGGAGGCTGATATTCAGTGCCTCCACTCTGCCTGCCCGAGATCAGGGGAGTGATAAAGGTGAAGCAGCCCAGGAACGGACAAAGACAAAATGAGCCCCGTGGTCCAGCAGGCAGGCAAGAAAGGGGGGGGGACAACATTGCCCAGAGGAGGAGGCAAGAAAAGCAAGCTGGGCTGGCAGGAGGAAGAGCCCAGCCTTGCTGAAGGACAGGGAGGGTAGATGGGTTGGGAGTCCACGCAGTGTCCTCTTATCACATCATGTGAGGCCTTTTTTTTTTTGGGGGGGGGGGGGAGGTAACAGGACACAAGTAACACAGGCCGGTCATTTTCATCAATCTGGAGAACTGAAGGGATCACAGCTGCACGTGGAGGGACCTTTGGGAAACTCTGCAATGGCCCCGACAAGGCACCAAGGCAGCGGGGCCTGAGACACTTACTGCCAAGGAAGGCACCCAGGCTCCCCGATGTCCCCAATGGGCAGCTGGAGACAGACACTGGCACGTGGGCCAGAGTCAGAAGGCCAGGCTTCTCTCTCTGTGACCCGGGACAGCACATAGTCACTTTAGAGTTCCTGTCCTATGAAGGAAGTGTGGATGGACAGACGCACCCTGGGAGGTTGTCAGGCCTGGAGGGTGCTGTGTGGGCACGTTTGGATCTGCTAAGGCCTGCACAGGAGAACTCACATTGCCTCCAAAGTCACACGCTTCCCCAGAATGATGGGTGACTGCCTCAAGGGGTGGGGTGGGGGACGACAGGATGGCAGGTTAGCAGGAAGTGGCTTTTCTCACAGCTCCATGGCTCAGGACTCAAACTGCAAGAAAACTACTTCTCTGGGAGGTGAGGGAAAGAGAAAAGCACTCCACTGGTTCAGTACTGGACAGAAAGCCTTCAAGTCTGGGAGCCTGGGGTGCATCAGAGAAGCTAAGGACAGAATTGGAGCTGGGCTCAGGGTGCGAGGGCGGGAGGGGAATACGAGGTCTGAAAAAATCCATAAGTCTTGGCATGGGAACCCCAGGATCACAGGGGCAGCCCACCCAGCCTGACTCAGAGGCTATTCAGCCCAATACACTGGTACACAAACGTCACAGTTTGCCGGCCCTGTCCGGGAACCCAAGATGGAAACACTTTGTACCTGCATGAGACAGTGGCAGGAACTCAGGCCGGGAACTTGGATTCCCAAGTTCCTGGCTGAAACCAGTACGTAAATCCAGCAAATCCAGCCAGGAGCTCTCAAGTGAGCTTAGCAAATCAGGAGAGTCTCTGGCTTGAGACCATGTTGCCTGGGGGTACAGATCAGAGAGGCCAGAGAAAGCCGCTCCCCTCCCACACTGCACGGAACAGGCAGCCAGCAGCCTGCAGGTCCAGCGGCAGGGAGAAAGTGAACCGGGGAAGAGACTGAGCTCAATCTTTAGAAGCCAAAAAACAGTGTCCCCATAAAGCAGAATTGGTGAAGGACCAACTCCTGCTTCCCGGGGTGACGCTCTGCAGAGAGTAGTGGGATACAGTCCTAGAAGCACAGCCATTCACTAACACCCCCAAGCTCCCCACATAATAAAACCAGGGGCAACACCAAACCAAATGCCACCCATGGGAGCTTCACTTGCAACAACTCATCGCACAGAACCCAGAGACCAGCCCCAGGAAGTCAAGCTGGAGCCTCCTCCACAGCCTCCCCCCATCCAGCTGCGAGGTGAGCCGAGAGAAGGTAAGGCAGTTTGCCCTGGACAGTGGGCAGAAACGATTTTGCTATATTTTGTTAGGTCTTGACTCGTTTTCAAATGTGTACTGATTGGAAAATGATGGACATTTATAGATTTGTACATATTTGTTTCCGCTTTTAGTTAGCTAATTTTTCATGCTCTGTATTTTGTTTTGTTTGTTTGTTTGGAAATTTAGGTTTTGTAAGTATATTTTGTATTGAGTTTCCATTGACTCTTTCACGACTGTTTTCCTTTGTTTCTACTTCTCCCTTTTCTTGACAACAAATCCTATTGTTCTCTTATTCTTTAGTTCTTTTACTTACATATTTTTGTTCTGTTCAACACGCTGCCTCCGCATATGCCCCACTCACCTCTCGAGTCTACAAACCCTTCTCTACTGCCCCATCTTCTTATCCTCTTAAAGAACTGTCTTTAATTGGATACTTATATATATTCATATATATTATCTTTTTTTCATTTATACCATTTTATTTGAAGGCAGTTATTTTTGATGGATCAATATTTTGAGGACTAAGATATTTGATTAGTATATATCAATGTTGTTGAAAACTTATTTTTCTGTATTTTTCCTTTTTTCTTTTTTATTCTCTATTTTTTATTTGATTTCATTTTTGGCATCATTTTCTCCCACTTGTCAGTTTTCATCAACTGTCTTTCTCTCATCTGCTACTGACAGCCATTCTCTATTGTTCTCTCCTCCACTCTTTAACCTTTTTTTTTGTTCCTTCTTTATTATCATCACATCCTACATCACTTCTTTCTTATCCTGGTCATCATACAAAATTATAAAGTCTTATGTAAACTTACTGTTTTTATCATGAGCAAAAATTGATCATATCATTTCTGAGTATTGTAACAATCAACATTGTAGATTTCATTGTAAGAGCTATTTGGTTTAATGTGATAAATTGTGTCTATTGTTGTTATTGTCTGTCTCCCAGCTGAAACCTTCAGGGGCATTAATTCAAAAGGTAAAAACTCTACTGGCTCAAAATCAACTGACAGATGGGTAGACATACAAACAACAAAGGTCAAGGGAACAAATCACTTCAAACAAACCAAAACATGTGAAAAACAGAATCTATTGACAACAGTGAAGAAATGTCAGAGAAGGAGTTTAGAATGTTAATAGTTAAATTGATCTTCGAGGTAAAAGATATAAAGGAGAAAATACAGGAAGCAAAAGATCACTTCAATAAAGAGATTCTGAAAAAAAAAATCAGAAATCCTCAAAATGAAGGAATCAATAAACTAAATCAAAAATTTATTGGACAGTATTACCAGCAGACTAGATCAGTTAGAAGTCAGTCTCAGGCAATGAACAAATATATAATCTTAAAAATATAGTTAACCATTAAAAAAAGATGTTAAGAGACCATGAACAAAACCTTCCAAGAAATGTGGGATAAAATGAAAACATCAAACTTAAGATTTGTCCAATTAGACAAAGACTTGGAGATATAAACCAAAGGAATGCATAATCTTTTCAATGAAATAATCTCTGAAAATTTCCCAAACTTTAATATGAAATGGAAAATCAAATACAGGAAGCATGCAGGACCACAAATCTACAAAATTACAACTGACTCACACCAAGGCACATTATTATGAAACTGCCTAACATGCAGATTATGGACAGCATTCTAAAAGCTGCCAGAGGAAAATGTCAAGTCACATTTAAAGGGAAACCAGTTTGGATCTCAGCTCATATTTCAACTCAGACCTTTAAAGCTCAGAAATTACAACAACATATATCAAACTGTAGAAGAAAATGGTTGTCAACCAAGAGACTATACCCTGCAAAATTAAGCTTCAGATTTGACAATGAAATAAAAACTTTCCCTGATAAAGTTAAATGAATTCACAACTAAAAAGCCTGCACTATAAAACATTCCCAACAAAATATTTCACGAAGAAACAAAAAATAGAAATAAAGCCAACAAAGGAATGAACTACACTAGAAGAAGAGTCAATCAAAAGAAGGTTTTTCAAATTAAAAAACGGAAATAATTCAAGATGACAGGCAAGAGAGAAATTAATTTCACAACATTGAATGTAAATGGCCTAAAATCATCAATCAAAACACATAGATTGGCAGAGTAGATTAAAAAACAAGACCCAACAATATGCTATCTCCAAGAAACTCACTCCAAAGGCAAAGACAGCCACAGACCGAAGGTAAGGGAATTGGAAAAAACTTACCTCTCACATGGATCTCAAACAAGCAGGAGATTTCATCCTCATATCTGATACAGTGGACTTTAAGTCAAAAATTTATCAGAAGGGACAAGGAAGGCCATTTTATACTGCTTAAGGGAATAATACATAACAATCCTAAATATTTAAGCCCCAAGCAATTGAGCATTTACGTACAAACAAACCTTCAAAATCTCAAGAGTCAAATAGATCACAACACAATAATACTGGGTGACTTCAACACACCTCTCTTACCAACTGAATAGATCTTCAAAATAAAAACTAAAGAGCTACAGAACTAAAATATAGACTATTTCATCCATTAACAAATGAATATACTTTTTTTTCTAGCAGCACATGATATTCTCAAAAATACACCATGTCTTAGGCCACAAAGCAGCCAATAAAAAAATAGAGATAATGCGTTGCATTTTATCAAATCTTAATGGAATAAAGTTAGAAATCAATGATAAAATTTAAAATAAAAACAGAAGGTACTTTAATACCTGGAGACTAAATAATACACTATTAAATGACCAATGGTAGCTGAAGAAGTCAGGGATGAAATAAAGAAGTGCTTAGAGGTAAATGAAACTAATGACACAGTATATCAAAATAGCTGGGACACTCTGATGGCAGTGCTAAAAGGAAAGTTCATTGCATTGAGCTCATTCATTAAAAGGATAGAAAATCACCAAATAAATAACTTTACATCTCAAAGCCCTAGAATAAAGCACCAAAAGCAGGAGACAGGAAATAATTAAAATCAGAGCCAAAATTAAGAAAATTGAAACAAAAAAAAATTCAAAATATTGATGAAACAAAAAGCTGGTTCTTTGAAAAAATAAACACAATGGATAAACCCTTAGCCAATTAATGAAGAAAAAGAAAACCCAAATTACCAAAATTCATGATGAAAAAGGAACTATAACCATGGACACCACTAAAATATAATCAGAAGCTACTTTGAAAATCTGTACTCCAATAAAATAGAAAGTCTTGAAGACATCAAATTTCTAAAGACATATGACCTACCCAAATTTAATCAAGAAAATGTAGAAAATTTAAATAGATCAAGTTCAAGCAATGAAATTAAAGATGCCATCAGAGGCCTACCAACAAAGAAAAGCCCAGAACCAGGAGGATTCCCAGCCAAGCTCTACAAGACCTTCAAAAGAACAACTTACACCACTATTCCTCAAATTATTCCATGAAACAGAAAAAGAGAGAAACCTTCCTGTTAAGGTCTGTAAACAAGTCAGGATGGCGCCTGGCATTTTGCCAGGGGGAGTGGTTTGTGAAGTAACTCCAGCGAGCCATTAAGTGTGGAGATTCCTTATTGGTTGACTGCTGTATCTAGTTTATGTTAATTAGATAAGCTGTGTGGAATGTATATATACCCCTCCTGTCCTACAATAAATGGCTCCCACTCCTGCTGCATCAATGTACACAAGTTGCTCGTCACCCCCCGGTTATTTTGCTGCAGCCGGACTGCGGCACCTTCCAAGCTCATTCTATGTGTTAGTATCACCTTGATGCCAAAAATAGACAAAGATACATCCAGGAAAGTAAACTTTAATATCCCTGATGAACATTGAATTCTCAATAAACTACTGGCAAAATGCACACAAAAACGTATTTAAAAAATGGTACACCGTCATCAATCAGGGTACGTTCTAGAGATGCAAGGTTGGCTCAACATATGGAAATATATAAATATAATTCATCACATCAGTAGACTTAAAGATAAAAATCATATGATTATCTCAATAGATGCAGTAAAGCATTTAACAAAATTTGGCATCTATTCATACTCAAAACACTAGGGGCTGGGGATATAGCTCAGTTGGTAGAGTGCTTGCCTTGCATGGGTTCAATCCCCAGCACCACAAAAAAAGAAAAGAAAAAGAAAGTAGGGAGAGTAGGAACATACTTCAACATTATAAAAGCTATATATGTTAAACCCAAGGCCAACCTCATTCTAAATGGAGAAAATTGAAAGCATTACCTGTAAAAACTGGAATGAGAGAAGGTGCCCTCTTTCACCACTCCTATTCAACAGAGTCCTTGAAACCCAAGTCAGAGCAATTAGACAAAAGAAAAAAAATTAAAGGAATACAAATAGGCAAAGAAGAGCTCAAACTATCCCTATTTGCTGACAACGTGAGATAGATTATATATATATTATACACACACGCACCCAAAGAAACTACTAGAAAGCAGTTAGAATTCATAAATGAATTCAGCAAAGTAGTAGAGTATAAAATCAATACCAATAAATCAATTACATTCTTACACACCAATGATATATCAGCTGAAAGAGAAATTAGGAAAACTCCTTCACAATAGCCTCAAATAAAAAAAAAATACATGGGAATCAATCTAACAAAAGAGGTGAAAGACCTCTACAATGAAAGCTATAGAGCATCACATAAAGAAATTGAATAAAGCCTCAGAAAAATCGAAAGATTCCCCATGTACTAGGATAGGCAGAATTAATATTGTCACAATGTTCATACTACCAAAAGTGCTATAAAGATTTAATTCAATTCCTATTAAAATCTCAATTACATTCTTCACAGAAAAAGAAAAAAAAAATCATGAAATTCACTGGAAAAATAAGAGACCCACCCAGAATAGCCAAAGCAAATCTTAGTGGAAAAAAGGGAGGCAGGAGTATCACAGTATGAGACCTTACATTGCAAAGCTACAGTAACAGAAACAGCAGCATGGTATTGGCACAAACACAGACATGAAGACTAATGGAACAGAATAGAAGGCACAGAGACACACCCACATAAATACAGTTACCTCACATGAGATAAGCCGCCATAAACATACATTGGAGAAAAGATAGCCTCTTCAACAAATGTGCTGCGAAGACTGGAAATCCATATGTAGTAGAATAAAACTGAACCCCCATCTCCCGCACTGCACAAAACTCAAAGTGGCTCAAACACCTAGGCACTAGACCAGAGACCCTGCATGAACTAGAAGAAAAAGTATGCCCAACCCTACATCATGTTGGCCTAGGAACCAACGTCCTCAACAAGACTCCTAAAATGCAAGAAGTACAATTAAGAATCAATAAATGGGATGGTATCAAATTAAAAAGCTTCTTCACTGTAAAGAAAACAATCAATAATGTGAAAAGAGAGCCTCCGGAATGGGAGAAAAATCTTTACCACCTGCACCTCAGAACATTAATCTCCAGGTTATACAAAGAACTCAAAAACTTAACACCAAAAAAAGAAGTAACCCAGTCAATAAATGGGCAATGGGATTGAACAGACACTTCACAGAAGAAATACAAATGGTCATAAAATATATGAAAAAATTGTTCAAGATCTCTAGGAATTAGATAAATGTAAATTAAAACTATGTTGAGATCCTACCTCTCTCCACAGTCAGAATAGCAATTATCAAAAATACAAGTAACAATAAATGTCGTTTAGGATGTAGGGAGAAAGGTACTCTCGTACATTGCTGGTGAGAGTGAAAATTGGTGCAACCACTCTGGAAAGCCGTGTGGAAATTCTTCAGAAAACTTGTAATGGAACCACCATTTGACCCAGCTAGCCCAATCCTTGGTGTATACCCAAAGGACTTACTGTAGTATATACTCAGTATTTTCAGTATACTACAGTGATGCAGCCATATCAATCTTTATAGCTGCTCAATTCACAATAGCCAAACTATGGAACCAACCTAGGCATCCTTCAACAGATGAATGGATAAAGAAACTGATATAAAAACACAATGGGATATTACTCAGCCATAAAGAAGAATGAAATGATGGTGTTTGCTGGTAAATGGATGGAATTGGGGACTATCATGCTAAGTGAAATAAGCCAGTCCCAAAGAATCAAAGGCTAAATGTTTTCTCTCATATGTGGATGCTAATTCACAATTGTGGGAGCTAGGGAAAAACAGAGGAACTTTGGATTAGACAGAGGGGAATAATGGGAGAGGAGAAAAGAGGGGAGGGTGGTGGGGAGCGAAATAGGAAGGAAAGTAGAATTCATTAGACATAGCTTTCCCAGCCTTGTATTTGAATGCACAACCAGAGTAACTCTGCACCATGTACAACCACAGGAGTTGGATCCTGATTAGAACAAGTTTTACTCCACATATGTATAATATGCCAAAATATATTCTATTGTCATGTATAACTAAAAAGAACAATTTTTTTAAAAAAAGTTATGGGGTTCACACTGCTCCAAGTGCTAGAAGAGTCTCTCCTGTCAAGCCAGAAACAATTTTCTTGAAAGCAACACGTTTCATAAAAGGCTCTCTTGCTTATCTTTCACTTCTTTCTGAAAGGAAAGGATACACCTTTGGCTAAGGAGCTGCCTGCCCTGGCTTGGCCGTGCCTGGGCTTGGTGTCATGCACCTGTGTGTGGGCACAGGCTTTTCCTGCAGGATCCCCCTTCCCTGGTCATTACCCAATTTCTGATCAAGCCTGTCAGCAGGGGACAGTGAGCACTGGACAGCGCTGCCATGTGGGGTCTGGGTGAAGAGAGCCTGTGGACAGTCACTGGCCAGCTGTTGGGGAACAATGTTGGGAGGGACGCTCCCCACTCCTCAGCACTGTGCCAAGCCACAGGCCTTCGAATGACAAGAGTGCATCCTTCAGAAAACCACCCTTCATGGCTCGTTGTGCTTAGAGATCTTTAAATGATCATTCCTCCCTATTTTTGTGCTCTTGAAATACCGCCAAAAGATGCTCAAAGAAATCATTTTGGGGTAGAACACCAATAATGGATATTCTGAGGTGTGATGGCAAACAGATAATTTCATGACTCTTAAAAAAAATATATAGCTCGTCAACCTGGCTCCCCCTGCAGCACTGATCTGCTCGGCTCTTAGCTGACATCCACTTGTCATTTCTCTGCTCAGGAGGCTAGAGCTGGGCATCCACAGCATTGTCCAGGGCTCCCTCGTCACCTGGATTCCTGTGAGATGTCATCGGGGGCAGGCAGCAGGAGAAGCCAGGCCTGGAGGGCAGGGGAGGTCTTGGTCTCTCTCTCCTCTCCCCCTCTTCCTCCTGTGCCCACCCTGTCCACGGCAGTGTCTCTGGAAGTCCCTCTTCTGGGCCCTCTCCCCTGAGGTCCCAGCACAGCCTGGTAACTCCTCGTCCTCCTCTGGCGTCCAGCCCTCAGGGCAGCCCTGGCCAGGAGCAGCACTGTCCAGGTGCCTCCCTCTATGGTCTCAATGGCCTGAGCAGAATCCCACCAACCTCAGCTGTGGCTGGGGCACCCCATACAGGTTTCTGCAGCCTCTGGGGGGCCACGGGTTGAAATACCATCAAAAATGCTCACGGAAATCCAGCACCGTTGCCTCAGACCCTGCAAACACCCTCTGCTTCGTTTTCTCCCCTGGGGTCTGTAGTGGCAGCAGCTCCATGGTGGTCCCAGTGCTGGGTCACCTTGCCCCCCACTTTCTGTTCTTTCAGCTCTGCCAATATTACTTTAGCTCTTCACTTGAGTTGATCTCCGTCTGGTGGAATGTCTAGGTCTCTGAGTTTTCAAGGACCCCGACTTACGCAGCACTCAGCCCCAGCAGTGGCCCCAGGAAATATCCTTCAGAGCTGGGCTTTTAGTGCTGAGCCGAAGTCCTCTTAGAGGTTGAACAGTCTCTTTACTAGATACCTATTTTCCACTGCTAGTAAACTGTGGCTTTAAGTGGCATTGTAATGACTTAGTTCACCTCTGGGATCTTGGGAAAAAAAAATATTCTACTGAAGGTCTGGCTTTTGGAAACCCAGTGGCTACCTCACTTAACTATAACCTTTAGTAATCATGGTTTAAAGGATCTGGGACGAAGGGTGCAGTAACTTCTGCTGCTCTATAGACACAAAGAAAGCTCAGGGTTTAATTTCTCAAAGTACAATCAGAAAAGCAGAGGTTCTGTTGCAGGATAGCTCTAAAAAACAAAAAGAAACCAAAGGACCTCACAGCCTATAGCCAGGGTATATGTTGGGCTGAAAATCATGCTATAAATTAACTGGCAGGACAGAGTTGTGGGGAGGGGGTACACCGTGAGCCACGGGATCTTTGGCAGTGATCTACCAACTATCCTTTCCCTAGGAAAAACACATCAACAGCAGAGTAAATCATTACTGCTCCATCTAGCTGGAGGATCTCACGGCCTAGGAGCAGAGATGGACGGGAGTGCCGACTCAGTCAGGGTCAGGCAGAACCACAGCACTGACCAGCGTCCTTCCACGGGAAGAGGCCATCTCGTCTCAGCCTGGACCTAGAACACTGCTGCTGGCGTGCACCGTCAGCCCTTCCCTGTTCTTCCTGAAAGGACCCAAGGAAGAGTGCCTCTCAAGTGCCTGTCCCGTGGGTAAGACAGACCAGCCAGATCTTGAGGTTGCACAGAGGCTTGCTCTGCATGGACAGTGTTGTCTAGGGAATGTCACTGTCACCTGCTGTCAGAGGGGACACTGAAGATCTGAGCCAACAGTGGCACTGGCCCTGGCCCCTACCCTGGAGGTCCACGGACCCACACTGCAGGGTGTCTGCAGTTCCTGGAAGTGGAGTTGATTACACACCCTCAGCCACCACCAGAATGCTCCCACATCTTGCCGAGGCAAGAACCACAGTGCCTGCCACCAAACAGAAAAACAAAGCAGTAGCACGTGTTTGGGGAAATGAGAACTTAATCACACCATGAAACATCGTGAAGACTTGCAGGGTGAAGTACAGCGACTAAGGTCACATCCTATTTAATTCACCTCACTAGCCCAGGCAGAATGTGAATCATCGTGTAAAGGATCATGTGCCTTCCTAGGAGGGTGAATTTTTTTGTAACTGGTATATAGCATGGAAATTTATTTATAGAGAGAAGGCTCTGTATGGAATCCTAGTAGCCAAAAAGGGCAGGCTTAGTTTTTGCCTGTGGCTTTCAGACTCACATGTGCTCCTGTGACTGGCTCTATGATACTAACACTCAGTCTTTCCCAGACTGCTTTGTTCTCTGTCTTGCTGTGAATTTCGTTACTGTTGGAACGAGGGGAAATCAGGAAGTCCAGGAGGGAGGGAACCTGTGTTCGGCTCATTCCCACACCGTCTCTGGGGCGGCTACATCTCTGTGATCCAAGCGTGCACAGTGGCCCCCGGCAGCCATGACTGGACACTTGGCCCTTTGCTGTGATCCCAGTGCTGGCCCAGGGGAGGCCTCCTCTCAGGCCACAGCACTGACTGCCCAGCTCAGTGCACTTTATGGCACTTGCAGTCCCTCCACAAAGGTGCCTGGGAGTTTTGCAAAACCACCGACCCCCTTTTGCCCCGTGAACTGACATTCTCCATCTCTGGGCTACACCACCCCCCCCTACCTATTTTGATCCCTGATCCAGCCACCACTTTTACAACTTTCTTAAGTCCCCTGTTCTAAGTGCATAATGTCATGTGCATTTTTCTGATTGGGTGAGGTTTCAGCCCGAGTCCACTTTCCACCCGTCTTCGTGAGATGACGCACACATTCCTCCCCAGCCCATGTCTGCTCCCCTGTGCCTCCTGCTGCCTGCGCAGGTCTGGTAGTGGATTCTTACAGCATCTTCCCCCCGATGTCACGTTTGTTCATTTCAACTAGAAAGGAAATTGCAAAAACGCTCTGGTCAGAGAAAAACACTGGACTTGGGCCTTACTGCCCCTGTGATGGAAGACATCCTTAGTATCTTCCAGGTGTCACTGCAAGGAGCTATTTCCTCTATCATTGCTGTCAATATCACCTGCCCAAGGGTGGGAACTTGTCTGCACATCCATCTGTGCCTCCGCCCCACATTTCCAAGGGTCTGTTAACAGTACTGAGTGGGAGATGGAAAGTGTCTATCCACAGAGCAGTGTCCCCCATCAAATCAAAACAGGCCTGGTGTTGAACAACTCCCTTCCCAGAGCAGCTCCCAAGGGGTGGTGCTGGGCTGCCCCTCAGTACAGGTACAGAGGCGAGGCCCAGGAGTAGGGGAGATCTAGGGAGATTCCCAGGAGCCTGGCAGAGCCCGGCTCCATGAGACCCACGCACACAGCACTTGTGCTGTAAGTGTACACGCTGTAAATAACACGGATATCCGTGTTCTCTGTATCAATTAGTGCTCTTGTGTTTCAGAGTACAGACAATCTGGACACCATGGGAAAGCACGAAAAGGCAGGATCGTTTTAGTGGTGTCTGAAAGGCTTTTTCAAACGTCCTCCTGAAGCACAACTGGTATTTCACTTTAAGAATCTAATAAATATTTTAGAATGGCATTTCATTTGTTTTACAATGACATTTGGTATTAGAATGAAAGAGCTAGAAAAAGAAATATAAAAAGGTTCCCTCCACCTTTCACAGGAGTCCTTATATTTAGAGGCCAAACTGATTTATAATGTTCATATGAGTCACTTTAAATCACTGCCCACTGCAGTCGGGCTGACGCTGATGCAGAGATGAAGCCCACTGAATCCAACCTGCACAGATCTAGGGTGGCTCCAAGAGGCTTTCAAAGTTATTTATTTAGCATTTTCTAATGAATCGTACTTCAGTCTGTGCTATCTATTGTCATCTCATGGAGTGCCACTGAGAAAGGTGCCATTTCACATATGAATAGGAAATTAATGATTTAAATAGATCATATTATTTTTAATGAAGTCATTTTTTTGAGGAGTTATTTGCCCTAAGTCCTTGAATACCCAGGAGATTCAATCAAAGATCATTCTTAGCAGGACACAGTCCTCAGTGGGCAGAAGCCAGTGGCCGTGGTGACCAGGATTCCCAGGCAGATGCTGGACCTGGTGGTAAAGCAGTGGCTCTGCACGCCGACTGCACACGCACGTCACCCGGGGAAGGTCCTGCCTCACCCCGTCATTAAGGCATCAGCATTTACCAGAGTAAGAGACCAGATGCTCTCCTTTCTGTCTCCCCATCAAACCATCAGGGTTAGTGGATTACAATCTAAAAATTAAAAGACTATTTTCATGCCTGGAGTCTGCACCCTGAAGTTCATTACCCCATTTCCAAAGCTCTTTGGCACTCACATGAACTGGGAGCTTGTCCACAAAGCAAAATAACACAGCATTTGGGGAACACAACCTTTAAAAAAAAAATCATAGTTGACATGCAGAGTCCAGCAGGCAACAATATCACAGTTAATACACAGATTAGTTGAGTATAAAGGGTAGCACCAGTTTGAAAGGATAAAATTGTTAGAAGAGAACCAAGTAGATGTATTATATATACAAAATATAATAGTTAAAATGATAGCACACCAGATGGCTGACTTTGGGCTCCAGATGAGTCCCATTTGGCTGAGTGGGACCATTTTTAGGCATGGACACAGATTTAAAACACATACATGACAGAGTTGGTGCAGTTGTCCTTCTGCTATCAGCGTGAGAAGAATCTGTGCTGGGTGGGCCACCAGCCCAAGAGGAGAGCCAGAGGCAACAGAGCAGAGCCACCAGCCAAACCAGAGACACATGACTAGAATGATAGCTCCACCTCCATAGACCACTGGGAATGACGTCATATATGTCCCTTTGTTAAGGTGATACCTGACGACATAGTAGTGAATAGATACAGCTGAAGGAAGCATTGATCAACTGGAAACTGGGATTCAAGGTAATTGTAACCACAAGTTCAGATCTTGGGTGTATTCTAATATCTTTGTATACAGAACGGCCAAGATCCCACCATAAAACAGAACACTTCTGAAAACCGAATGCAGGGAGTATCAAGTGTCCTGCCAGCTACTGAGACTTCGTGACAACAACGTAAGAGCATGACACTGATGCAGGATGCACACAGGGGCCTCGGAAGTAAAGCAGCTCTCATGAGCAACCCCACAGACGCAGAGGACTCTGGTCTAGGACAAAGGTGACATCTGGGCAAAAGGATAGCCACCCTGCAAAGGAAGCTGGCAAAGCGGTGACCTGGAGAAGATTAAGGAGATCCCAATCTCGAATCATGCTTCAAAACCACAGGATATTTTGGAATTTCAAGTAGGGAAGGATTTCTTAAGATTAAAAACCTATTAAGGCAAAAATAGATTATCGACAAATTTAACCATATTCAAAGTGTTGAGTTTCTTAAAGGAAAAATCACTTTTAAAAAGGTAAAAGGGTAGCAAAATGGGAGATTACAGTCAATGAAAAATAATCATATGAGTACATTCATATGGGAGTGACCAGCCCTTACAGATAAGTCAGAAGATTCCAAACCACCCAAAGAAAAAAGTTGATGAGCAAAATGCCTGAAGGAGCTCCTCACAGAAGAAAAAATGCTGGGCCACTAAGCAGAGGAGGAGATGGACACCATCTGAAACCCAGGAAGGGCAAAATGACGCCACAGTAAGAGACCTGCAGTTGGGAGAACGTAGAACACTCCCTGATAACATGAAGCGTCCACTTAATGTGCATCATATCCATTGCTCCTGGCAACAGAAATTGGCAACCCTTGAGAAATCACTCTGGTGTCACTAAGATAGGACGGTCACACGTTCAGTGGCCCAGCATTTCCACCTCTGCTTTCACACCAAGGAACTGTACAGAAGCAGGAGACAAGAACAGGAACGCTACAGCCGGGGTACCCCAGCGAAGCTCAGAACCTAATGTTTGCCATCTGGGAAGAGGGGCGAGTAGGCGCTGGGACATCAGGTAGCAGTGCAGATGGTCAGGCCCAAACGGTGCAGCTCGAGTTAGCAAGATACTGTTGAGTTTTAAAAAGGTACCAAAAATTACATACCATACCTTTTTATTAAGCTAAAAATAATGAATATGGGTGAATGAACCTTTTAAGAAAACTTTTAGTTGCAGTAACAATATTAAAAAGAAAAATGAATGAATATAGGGTTAAGAATGATGGTTTCTTGGGCAATGGCCTCAAATTTTGAAGGGTAAGCTGGAGGGTTTTACGTATTTAAAATAGTGTACAAGTAAGTGGGGAAAGCCAGGCATGAGCCAGTGATTGAGACGTTGTCGTACGTTGTAGATTATGATGAATTTGTTTCTGTGTTCCTAATTTTGTCAAATTAGTAAGGCAAAAATGATTATTCAGGATAATCAGAAAATGTCAGTGAAAGATAAAGGAGAGAGCAATAGGGACCAGTAGCGGAAGGACTTCTCAGAGGGACGGAGCAATGGAGAGGGTGCTCCCACCCAGGTGACCATCAACAACAAACACTAGTGAGTCAGGATGAGCAGGGATTTTTTTTTTTTTTTAAACAGACACTGAAACAAATGGCTTTTTAAAATAAAGAGATCACACTATCACACTATTGGAAGTGAGACTGAAGACAAGTTTATGAGGAGTCTTGAGGTCTAAGCAGAATTTGAACCTATTTCATGGGAATCTGTTTAGGCTACTGGAGAAGGGGCTAATGTAATTTTTAAAAAAAAGACACACACAAACACACACTTTGTTTGATTGGCAAAGCAGCAAGATGGGTAGAAGAAATGACATTCAATTTTGGGAAAGTCTGAAAACTGAGAAGTCACTGTCGTCAAGGTAGGAGATGATCGAGACCTGAATTCGCTTGGCTATAATAAAGACAACATCAACTTGAAATACACTTTTAAAAAAATATGAAACCTGCTACTGATGGTAAAGTACAAACCACATGAGCATAAATACCGATGACATTAACAACAGACCGAGACGAGAACCCACATTGTGGGGGTGAATGAAATCAGTCCACTCAAAGAGGCTGGTTATTCCACTAAATCCATACCCAGAGCTCTCGAGTGGGGCAGGTTTGACTTTCACCCAGTTGCCAGTATCGCTGACTCTTCCTAAAACCTATTAAATTAGTCCACTGAAATATAGATGGGATGGCCCCTACCAATGCAGCATACCACATGCCCAGTTGTGGAGTGTTCTGAACTCGGCCCACATTTAGTGGACTTTCTTGGTCCACTGAAAACACCTAGTCAGACAAGACGATTAGATAAAAACACACAACAAAGAAGCTACAATTAAAAAAAAAAAAAACACACTTTTTACCTAAATAGAATAAAAGTTTCTTAGAATGCAAGCATATTAACAGAAAGTCACTATGGAAACAACCAGTCATATGGTAATCTATCATATTACAATAAAGTGATTTTAAAAATTAAATGTTTCTAATAATTAAAAAACTGTATGAGCTAGCATATGACCTACTTCAAGATGATTCTGAAATTTTATCTATAATAACCATAAAATGGTCAGACAGTGAACTCATTTGAAAAGTTTGGATACTCTGAGAAAATGTTCCAGTAAGATCAATGCAAGTCCTTAAATAACACTCAGGTGACTTCAGATAAGTGTCAATCAAAGCTCTTTCCTTTTCCATCAAATGTTGTCATGTAGGCCCGAGAAAGGAGGAGAGGGTCAAGGTTTTCAGTGCCCTTCTCAGCAGCTGGACAAACTCTCATCAGATAGCTCATTCGTGCAACAGGCTGATTGACAAGGTTACCCCAAACTGAGAGCAGGAGCCAAGCAGATCATTCACATGTTCCATCAGTGATATTCTGAGCACCATTTGGTGTCCCCAGGGGGAAAGAACAAAAAAACTGCAATTTTCTCAATCATTAGTTGTTTAAAGGAAACGGCAGATTCTTATAATACTGAGGCTGGTTAAGGAATTTCAATTTAAGGAAAAAAAGGTGTAAGGCTGTGTGACCGTGGAGCAGAAGGCCAGCTCCTCAATGATCGTACTGGAGATTCTTTCTTCACAGAACCTTTTTAGTTTATTCTTTAGTATATGTTTTTATTGTAATGGAAATTGTATTTTTAGAAGTTGTCTTCTTTACATATAGAAACCAATTGATGTTGTACAGTGAGCATCTATTCTGAACTTCGTTAAGTTTACCCGTTTGCTCTAGGAAGCATTTTAAAAATTTTCTTTGGATTCTTTTTATGGACACAATTTTCATCGTCAAAAATATTTTCACTTCTTTCTGACCTTAGTGCCTGTTACTCATTCTTCTTTCCTTACTTTACTGGCCAAGATCGCCAGTGCAAAGTTGGATCAAAGGGCTATGAATGAAGATCCATGCCTTGTATCCAATTTTGTTGAAAATAACCAATATTTCACCGTTGAATCCAATGTCTGCTGTCATTATTAGGAGATGCCCTTGGTCCCATTGAAGAAATACTCTCCCATCCTTCCTTCAGGTACTGTTTTTATAGGAAGAAGTGCTGGGTTTTGTTAAATGCTTTTTTATGAATTTTTTGAAAAAAAGGTCACACAATTTTTCCCTTTCATGCTGTCAATTAGGTATCAGCCGCAGCTCATTTCTAAATGGCACTTCTGGAATTCAGGGTTTGGGTTGGAGAGTTCGTCTGTTTTTTCTCCTAACTCAACTGTCTTTTAGTAGTTCATATTTATCTGGTGGGCAAAAGGCATGAGTTTCCATCCTCCTCCTCCACTGCCCTGTACAAGTTTGATCTGTTGTTACAAGTTTACCTTTTGAAATGCAAATATTTCTCAGAAACTATAAAACTTTTTGAGAATTGTGTTTTTTTAAATCAGGTCATTCAACAATAAAACATCCATAAAATAATGATTCCATGTGCCACAATTTTCGTTGGGAATCTCAGTCAACAGTGAAATGTTGGAGTGTCTCATGGAGTCTAATGGATGTTAACTGCAGAGGGAATACAAGCATCGTCAAGAAGACAACTTCTAATTTGTCCTTTTCCCAGAGGTCGAACCCATTTAAAAGTCATATTCCACTACTGTAGAGTGTATCTTAACATTTTATGTTAATTAAATTTCATTATGCTAGGAGTCAATCAAACTAACATTTATGGAGCACTAAGTGCAGAGACTGGGAGTCTTTCGGGGCTGTAACTCACAGCCTTCAGGATCTCACCCTGGGAACAGAAGACAGGGCCAACACACACACACACACACACACACACACACACACACACACACGTAAATAATGTGAAGAGCACAAGTGGTACATTGTAAATTTGATTTGGAGTAGTGAGACCAAGAAGTTTCTCTTCACCCAAAGCACAGGGAAAAATCCTGAAAAAGGTGTGACCATTTTATATTTGCATTAAATAAAAAATAAGTTTGTTAACCACCAACTAAACTGCCTTCTAATTCTAACAGTTTGTGATTAGAAAGAATTATCTTAATTTCAAGATTAAATCTTTAGAAAGAGGGAAAATGAGGTGAGGTGAGCAGATCTCAATCAGCAAGGTTGCTGGCAATCTCTGCAGCCCTGGTTAGGGATCCTCTGGCTCTCCTTCATTTTCATAGGGATATTTAAGGAAAAAAAAAATAAGTTTCTACTATTAAACTATCGATTTCCTACAAATTCATTGTTTAGTGAATGGAAACAAAATACGTATTAACCTCTACTGACAAAGACAACTGTAACAATATTTAAAGTAAACAAACTTTTTAAACAGTATGAAAACATTGGCTACTTATTCATTTATGTTAAACAGACTTTGAAGAATGTATAAAAAATTAAACAAATGCAAAGAGTAATCAAAGGATTTTTAAGTTCTGCAACCACTCAGTTTTTTCTCTCCAGGCCCAGAATGATATTATTTTATATGAAGATACAATCCACAAACTCAAATGTTTATGTCAGACTCTGGATGTGAAGATATTAACATTTTCTAGTGAGATAGGAAGAATCTCATGATGCAATGCTAAAATATAAAAGTTAAAATGCTTGATTATTTTTCTGTCAGATCAGACCTTTTGCAAATACCCATTTTCAAAAGGTTTTTACTCAAAATTCAATGACTTTTTCAGAAATAGAAAACTATCTTCAAATTAACATGGGATCTCAGTCACAACAATTTAAGAAAAAACGATCAAAGGTCACACACTTTGATGTCAAAAGTCACACACTTTGATGTCAAAACAGTACAAATTTATATAATTAAACAGCATGATATTGGCATAAAAGACAAAAATACAGATTAATGGAATAGAGAGAACAAAACTAAACTCTAATATACACAGTCAAATGGATTTGGACAAGAGTACCAGTATGATTACTTAGAGAGAACAGTATTTTCAACAATGTTGGGAAGACTATTCATCTACATGCAAAAGAAGAAATTTTGCAGTCTTACCCTGTATCATTCAAAACCCAACTCATTAATGGGTCAAAGACTATCACAAGATGGAAAACCCTTAAAAGAAAATGGGAAGTCTTTACAACTGTAGATTTGGCAATGATTTCTTGGATATGACACCAAAAGCACAGAAGAAAAATAGATAACATTCAACTTCATCAAAATGAAGAACCCTGGTTCCAACGGTGGTTTCATTCCAAGATTTTTTGTTTTTACTTTTTGTTTGTGGTGCTAGGGATCAAACCTAGGCCCTTGTGCATTCATCATTCCAAGTGTTTTAAGGAACTTCCATACAACTTTTCAGATTGCTGGTGGGACTGCAAATTGGTGCAACCAATGTACAAGGGTGCCTTTCCCCCACATCTTCAATGACACTTACCATTGCTTGTATTCTTGAAAATTGCCATTCTGACTGTAAATGAAATCTTAGAGTAGTTTTGATTTGCATTTCTGTAATCACTAGAGATGTTGAACATTTTTTCATATATTTGTTGATTGATTGTATATCTTCTGAGAAGTGTCTGTTTGGTTTCTTAGCCCACTTACTGATTAAAAAAAAAATACCCCAAATAACCTAATTTTTTGAGTTCTTTATGTAACTTGGAGGTTAGTTGTGCTATCTTACATGTGTGTGGTAAAATTTTCTCCCATTCTGTAGGCTCTCTCAACCTCATTGGTTGTTTCTTTTGCTGAAAAGAAGCTTTTTATTTTGAATCCATCTACTTATTGATTTTTTAATTTTACTTCTTGCACTTTAGGAGTCTTGTTAAGGAAGTCAGGGCCTAATCTGACATGATGAAGATTTGGACCTACTCATCTTCTATTAGGCATAAGGTCTCTGGTCTAATTCCTAGGTCCTTGATCTACTTTGGGTTTTATGCAGGTAGAGAAATAGGAGTTCCATTTCATTTTTCTACATATGGATTTCCAGTTTTCCCAGCACCATTGGCTGAAGAGGCTGTCTTTTCTCCAATGTATGTTTGGAGCCCCTTTGTCTAGTATGAGATAATTGTGTTTATGTGGGGTTTTCTTTGTCTTCTCTTCTGTACCATTGGTCTGTATGTCTGTTTTGGTGACAATACCATGCATTTTTGTTACTATGGCTCTCTTAGTATAGTTTAAGGTCTGGTATTGTGATGCCTCCTGCTTCACTCTACTTGCCTATACCCAAAAGACTTACAAACAACATACTACAGGGACACAGCCACATCAATGTTTATAGCAGCACAATTCATAATAGCCAAACTGTGGAACCCACCTAGATGCCCTTCAATGGATGAATGGTTAAAGAAACCGTGGTATAAATACACAATGTAATATTACTCAGCAATAAAAAATTTAAAAATTAGGGCATTTTCAGGTAAGTGGAGTTAGTTATCATGCTAAACAAAGGAAGCCAATCCCTAAAATCTAAAGGCCAGATGTTTTCTGTGATAAGTGGATGCTAATCCATAATGGTGGGGGAATGGGATGAATGGAGAAACACTGGATTGGGCAAGGAGGTGGGAGGGGAGAGAACGGAAGAGGAAGAGGAAGAGGGGTAAGAAAGATGGTGGAATGAGATGGACATCATTACCCTAGAAACATGTATGATTGCACAAATGGTGTGACCCTACTTCACATACAACCAGAGAAGTGAAAAATTGTGCTGCATTTGTATTCAATGAATCAAAGAGCATTCTGCTGTCATGTATGATTGACTAGACTAAAAAAAATAATTCATAACACATGAGCTTTTGGGGAATACCTCATATCTAAACCAAGTGCGCATGGATGAGTGAATGGGGAAACAAACATGCTGAAGAGTAGAAAATATTGTTTAGTCTTCGAAAGGAAGAACTTCTGAGATGTGCTACCACATGAATGAATCTGGAACACATTATTCCAAGAAAAAGAAGTCAGTCCTAGAAGGACAAACAGTGTATGAGTCCTGTTAGATGGTTTACCTACAGTAATCAACTCATGGAGACAGAAAGTAGAAAGTTCGTTACTAAGACTGGGTATAGAAGATGATGGAAAGTTCCTGCTTAATATGCAGAGTTTCTCTTTGGAAAGATAAAAATGTTCTAGACATGGACAGTGATGAAGGTCACGCACAATGTGAATGTGCTCAAA
This sequence comes from Marmota marmota marmota, assembly GCF_001458135.2. NCBI lineage: Eukaryota > Metazoa > Chordata > Mammalia > Rodentia > Sciuridae > Marmota > Marmota marmota. The sequence continues at coordinate 4,427,203 of NW_025999991.1, read as the reverse complement.
ACCACTAAACCATACATTTAAACGTTGTTAAAATGGTAAACTTTATGTTATGTATGTAAGCATAATAAAAAATATAAATTTTTTAAATTAAATTCTTTTACTGTGATATGTCAGCTTCCTGAAGGTCTAGTTAAAATGTTAGCATTTGAACAGCATGTGAAATCTCAGTATTTAGACCCTCAGTTATCATCAGTTGAGATATTTGACGGGATAGAGTCATGTGACTTTGCAAACTAACTTTTATTAAGTGGGAACTTATTTCTTAACTATCTCCGAGTTATGTTCTACTAATTCTTTTCTCTATGATTGCCATCATTTTTCAGATAAAAACCTACACAAATAAAATCCTTCTTTAAAAAATTAAGATAAATTAAGTTATTTTTGTCAATAGCCTGATACAAATACATATTTGGAGTGGTGGTAGAAGACTACCTGTCATTTGCCCTCTGCACCTACATGCAAGACAGATATAAGTCAGTTTAATCCAAAAACACTCTAATCAGAAAACCTGATAACACTTGGTAACACAAGAACTATGCATGAAAAACTTATATTTTCTCAATTGCATGATCCTTAGTTGCAGCTGTTTTCCTCAAAATGTCAGTGAGAATAAAAATACACATTGGTCCAGCAGTTACTGGTTTTCTAAAAATTCAAAAGTTCTACTAAATTAGCAGTTCTAAAAATTTTGAAACTTTTACTTTTAGGTCCATATTTTTGAAACTACTTGAATTCTTGCTACAGTGTTGATCACTTCAGTAGGTGGATAAAATTTATGGGCATTTCATATGTTGTTTCTCCTTTGGTAGTTCTAGGACATTTTAAGAGAAATTGGAAGTTTCAGTGATTTTAAAATTCAGTAAATACAATTAAGAATCCATTATGAGCCAGATACTATGTTAGATGTAAATTGTACAAAGAATGACATTATCCATCTTGTATTGGTTAAAAGTACTTTTAAAAACCAAATCCATGAAATTAAGGGAAATTAATAAAGCAAATCTTGCTATATGAAATGTGAAATATAACAGTAACAGCTTTACTAGAAAAAAAATTACCTTGTGTTTTGCTGTTTTCTAACTGGCCCCTCTCTAGTAAGAATGCCAAAGACCTGAAAAATAATCCAAAGATGAAAAGCCAGGAGCTAGGGGAAGAAAACAAAAGAACCTCAACCACGCATTTAAGTTGGGATGAAGAATGTCTCTGAACTTGTTCATTGAGACACTTTTATAGGTATTGCGGCAAGCTGCAAAGTTTTCTTTTTTTATTAATAATGTAGAAGCTTTAGAAAGCAAATGCTTCTGACAGAGCAATACTTAAACTTGAAAGCACAAGTTCTCCTTTATAAATAAAAATGTTTCTCTCCTGCTGCTCTAGAAGCACACAGTTTGGTTAGCGATTTCGGAGGGACATCATTAGGCCCCGGCAGACTGCCTTCTGCAAGTTCAGCTTCTCCCACAAGGATCCAGTGGCAACGCTCATCTCTGAAGCCCTGGCCCCCTTTGACTTCAAAGGCCATTCGAGAAAACAAGGCTGCTGTTAGGGAGCATGTCAAAGGCTGCTGAAACTTGGGTAAAGGCCAGAAATCCCAGCTCCGTCAGATAACTTTTCACTCACCTTCAAATCAATTATCCTAAATGTTTACAAATCCATGAGACTGGATGCATGTCAATCAAATTTGACTTTGATCACTCGTAAATGAGTTTAATGCATCTTCCTTCATCTATAATTTCCCCTCTGCCTCCATACCAGGATTTTCTGCCTTATATTTAAATCTGCAAACACATTATAAACCCCTATGAATAGAAACAATCATTTCTTTTTTTTCCCTAATCTCAAGGCTTTATTTTAAAATTTAGTTCCAGACGCCTCTTTATAGCATACATCACACTTTCCTTCAAACTTGAAGGGAAAAATCCATAAGAGTTCACCACATTTGGATGTTATTTTTTAGCATAAACTTTTGTTCTTTTATAAGAAGTATCTCTCTGGATTCAAACCACAAAAACAACAATGAATGTCACATTCATTGTGTGATTTTAACCTACAAATTGAAACGATAATTTCTTAAATGATGGTAACCAGAATTTATAGCTATTCTGGCAAGAGGCAAAAGGTTTGGTAAGACAATAAAATGTGTGCCAGAAATGAGAAAATGAGTGTTTTCTTTTGTTTCAAATATTAGCTCTTTGACCTGATGTCTAATGTCAGGTACAAGAAGTGCAGTGATCTCACCAAGGAAACAGGTTCTCCCTGCAGGTAATTCCTAGCATCATTTTATGCTTTTATGCCTTTGCCTCTTCATAGCAAGTGATTTTTAGGGAGCTACTTGGCCTTTTTCTACATGGCAAATTATTTCCATAGCGTATTGGCTTAAAACTGCCCATCCATTTTATCATACCTCGCCTGTGGTGAGGAACTAGAGTGGGGCTCCGTTCCTATGCTCCATGCTTCACTGACAACTAAGGTCCCAGGATGGTGGTCACCTGGCAGAGAGCCTGGTCCCAAGGATCCAGGACAATTTACTTCACTCACACATAGAGAGCTTGGAGGGGATGGTCAGATACTGAGTGCAGCTGGACTGTCCCCTGCGGAAGCTCTCTCCAGCTCAGCAGGGCCAAGATAGCCATGCCAGGAAGACTGTCCCGTGAGCCAGAGGAGGAGGCTGTCATTTTCTTGAGAGATGGATGCTATGCCTGGTGAGCCATCTTTTGCATCACACTGCACTGGTCAAAGCAATCCAGAGCCGGGCTCTGTTCAAGGAGTAGACACGAACAGGAGGAGCATCAGAGAACTTGTAGCCATCTTTAATCTGCCCCATCAGCAAACTCTCCTGAGTACCTGGTCCACACCCTGGACTTGCAAATTACAGTGCTTTAGATAGCCAAATGACTTCCTGAAGGTTAAATAAATTACAAAGGCTATTAGTTTTAGTTAAAGAATTATTTTGGTCTTCTGAGAGTTTCTTCTAATCCAGGAAGCAGTGGAGAATATAAAATTAGAATTTTTATTATGCATTTGCTAATTCACAAAATGGCTTTTTTTAATTTTTTTTTAAAAATGGGCAAATCTGTTACCATGCCTTGACACTCTCATGATTAATGTAACTTCAGCAAACAGAAATCATCTGATAAAGAAACATTAGTGTATTCTCAGATTCAATAAGCCATTACCCTGCTGTGAGGTAGCATTATCTCTACTCCACGAGTTGAAATCTCAAGCCAATAAAAACCTAATAATTTCTCCAGGTCACCTGCTGGCAGATGTCAGGGCTGGGACAAGCTCCCTTTCTTGTGTCCCAGCACATACAATGCATCTGTGCAACTGAATCGCATCAATATTTTAATGTAAAATCTACACTGACATTCTGTGCCATTTATCCCAATTCTCTGTGAAACTTTCACATTCAATATTCAGAAGTTCTTATGATTGTGTATGCACAGTACTTCTTAAAAGTCTCAAGGCATTTATATTCAAAACCTCCCACCTGAGCCTTAAGGTCATAATAATTTGTATTTATGCCCTTTACAACTTGGAGTTAATTACATGGCAGTTGGGCTATTTTATTCTAATTATCACGCTGATGTTCAATAACTGCATATTTGACTATTTACTAGCATCTAATTAGCAAAAAAAATCTTAATAAATGCAAACATTATGCCCATTTGATAGGTCCAAGTTAGGCTATTTAAGGAGGAGGACAACTAATCAGCACTCAGATAACTATATTGGTATTGGTTGTAATATGCCAGTTAAACCCACTGATCTGGTTTACTTAAATCTGCAAAATAAGCTTTACCATTTATTGAGACTCTCTCTCTCTCTCTCTCTCTCTCTCTCTCTCTCACACACACACACACACACACACACACACACACACACACACAATATTGAATGGCCCTTGCAGAGCATATCTTCAGTTCTGTTAGCATTCACTGAGGACGTGCACTCGTGGTGAGATTACTGTAACAAATCTAAGAAACTACTGGAACAAATCTAAGAAAATTAGAAACAAGAATCTATGAACTGAATGAGGTTTGCACTTATATATGCATTTAAATAAAGAGAAATAAATAATTTACGGGAATAAAATCATGATTAACATGAATCAAAGTATCTCTGCAATTGGCCTTAAACTGAACAATAATATGATAAATTTGCTAGCTATGTCTTAGTAAGTAAAATCTTTCAAAAATCATAAAAGCTGTTTTGAAAATGTTTTCAAAATTAAGTCCCCAGCCTCTCTCTCATCCCCCCCTCACCCCCCCAAGCATTTTTATACACAGAATTTGAGTAAACATTTTTATGTTTTTAAACTATTTACTATGGAAGCTTTTCTTGGGGGAGGGCACATACCAGGGATTGAACTCAGGGGCACTCGACCACTGAGCCACACTCCCAGCCCTATTTTTTATTTTATTTAGAGACAGGTTCTCACTGAGTTGCTTAGTGCCTTGCTTTTTGCTGAGGCTGGCTTTGAACTCATGATCCTCTGTCTCTGCCCCCCAAGTCACTGGGATGACAAGCATGCATCAGTGCATCACCGCACCCGGCTACTATGAACACTCTTAAATACAAACAGGGGAGGATGGCAGAGTGTCCTTCACCTCAGCACCCCGAGTCCACACTTCAACACTCAAGAATCTCAGTTCCAGGACACAGATCCAACATTCCATATTGTTCCAACTCTGCTCTTATCAACTCCCCTACCTCAGAGTTTTGACACAAATCTCAGATATTCTATTTCACCTGTAAATGGTAAGTATTCAAAATTTCATATTGTACTGAGCTAGGATATCATTGAAATTTAACACTGAATACAAATTTGAAGAGGGGTTTTGAAAATTTTAGAAATGAGTATTTGAAGTTAAAATATCTATTTTTATTTTCAAGCAGTCAGGGAGTATTACCTAGTAATATACAAATAATGCAGATTGCCATTAAACAGGGACGAGAGGCGGGAGGGAAAGGGAGAGAGAAGGGAAATTGTATGGAAATGGAAGGAGACCCTCATTGTTATACAAAATTATATATAAGAGGAAGTGAGGCAGGCGAAAGGGAAAAAAAACAAGAGTAATGAATTACAGTAGATGGGATAGAGAGAGAAGATGGGAGGAGAGGGGAGGGGAGGGGGATACTAGAGGATAGGAAAGATAGCAGAATACAACAGACACTAGTATGGCAGTATGTAAAAACATGGATGTGTAACCGATGTGATTCTGCAATCTGTATACGGGGTAAAAATGGGAGTTCATAACCCACTTGAATCAAACGTATGAAATATGTTATGTCAAGAGCTTTATAATGTTTTGAACAACTAATAATAAAAGAAAAAAAAATAAAGTAAGTCCTAAATATAAATGAAAGCTGAATACAGATAGTCCCTGGCTTGCTGTGGTTCAACTGACCTTTACCCTCTTCATTCCTGAATGTTGTATTTACTCCACTGGATAATATGTCTCTATTAAAATATTATGTACTCTTGGCTGAAGGAAAAAAAAATAATGCTTAAGGCAGGCATCACTGTAATCAATTCACTAATGACCCATTATTATTACCATAGTTTAAGTCACTGGATAAATTTTTTTATTGTTTATGCCGTAACTCATTTCGAAATACTGCAACAGTTTTTTGGTGTTTTTTTTTTTAACACATTGAAAATACTAACATGTGTCTTAACTTTTTGTACATATACTAATTCCAACTGGTTCCCATTACATAGTCAAGGCCAACAGTGTTTTATACTAATGGCTGCCTAAAATTGTAACTGACAAAATGTGAAACATACAACGTCTTATTTTCCTTTAGTGAATTCATTCACTCAAGAACTCTTTACGAGACACTTGTTATATGTTCAATTTATTACATATAAAACAGCAAACTGATTCCCGACCTCATAGAGCTTGCAGTCTCATGGAAAATGGGTAACTGAGAAATGTAAGCACATCGTCCATCGTGAGGCAATAACTGCTGTAAGGAAATCTAAAGCCAAAGTAAGCCGAGGGTGACTTGGGGGAGGGGATTTGTTTTTCTTTCATTTTCATGTTTTTGTTAGTGCATTATAATCCTACATAATTAGCGGGGTTCTTTGTGATGTATGCACACATGAGCTTAGCAGAATTTACTCCATCTCATTCCCCAGCACTTCCCCTCCCTTCAGGCTCCCCACCCCCACCCCCACCCCNCCACCCCTTCTCCAGGGAGAGGGAGTTTGGTTCTGGGGAGAGAATGTGTGGTGGGTAGAGTGAGCCAGCCTTCAGTAAAGTAACAGAAAAATGGGGCAAACACTTTGAGAACAAGATGGTGTCTTAAAGGAACTGAGGAAGGCCACTGGCAATCACATGGAGAGAGAGAGAGAGGACACTATTACAGAAAATGAGGTCATCCAGAGATGAGGAACCACATCTTGTAAGATCTGATAGGCGAGGGTATAGATGATGGGTTTTATGAATAATCCTTGAAGGACCCTGAGGCAGGAAGGAAAATTATCTAGTTGTTTTCTATATAAGAGTCAAAATGATCTTTAAACTCTAATTATAGAACAAGCCATATGGAAGAGAGGAGACAGGTCAAAACACAACTGAAGGTATTGCACATTAGCAGGGTGGTACACCAATAGCTCAGGACTCCCTCCACCATGGGTGTGCCAAAATAAGAAGCTACATGTGGGTCAGTTCCCTCTAAAGAAACTGGATGAAAGACACTCGCATACTGGGTGGTGACTCTCATTTGAAATGGATAGGAAATAGCAGACATACAGGCACCCTAAGCCCCAGCAGACCACCACGTGATTGAGTGGAACTCCCATCTCCAAGTTTCCTAATGGGCCAGTGTTTTGAACCACACATCTACTGCCCCCAAATTTGTAACTGTTCCCCAAAATAACTAACTACTAATTTGCCTACCTTTGGAAGACAGTGGAGACTAGCCTTCATAAGACACCCAAGATCACAGAGAACCAAGAGATGGTATTCAACAAGTAGGTGAGCACTTCCTTAGCCTCTTCCTCTGACTCAGTGCAGGGCTCACAAGACATGAAGCTTCCTTACCAGCTTCCCCAAGATCAGGTTGCACTGCGCATCTGTTATCCCAACATTGCCACCTAATCCTCAAGGTTTTGACTTCTAAGTATCTGAAAGCCGACAGGGCAGACAAACACGAGTCCCCTAAGAGGCTAGATGAGCACATAGGCAAATCCCATGGCTTCTCTTTCTGGGAGAATTCTTCAGTGGTAAAACTAAGGAGCTGGATTACCCCTCTAGTCTTCCAGCTCTCCTGGTTGCTACCCGAGAAGCTGACCTCTAACCCACCATTATTTCAATGTTTGCTAGTTCCCTGAGGGTAATAGAAAGAAAGCAAAGATGCATTCAGGTATTTGTCACAGTTCCTTCCCCAGCTCAGTGCACAGTAAACATGCGATAAAATCCAACATGTAGCTTTTGCCTGCAAAGAAAAGGGACTGAACCACACACCTAGCACAACAACACTTCCAGATTCTATTTGGGGGACTGAATTTTGTATCACCTATCTCAAAGCACTCTTGGGAATTGAGACAAGTCTCTTAGAGATCACCAAGAACAAAAATGCCAATGTAGATGAGCATAACATTTGAGAAAGAAAATCTCTGGAAAGATTGGTTAAGCTCATCTTCTGTATGTCGTTATCTGAAGCTTTAGAGAAGTGACCATCTATTCAACAGAAACCAAGAAGGTGTCAAGGAAAATGAAAGAAGTTTAATGTGTAGCAATTAAAGTAACTAGATAAACATTATGAAAGCAAACCTAATGAGGTAGAGATATGTAATTTATCCAACCAAGAAGTAAAATAACATATTTCACTGCAAAATTGTCTCCATTAACATATATTCACAAGTATTCTCTGTATCCTAAGGTTGCAACAAAGACAGATTAGTAATAAAAGATTTTTAAGGAACATCAAGACAATTTAAAAAGTTCACATAATGTTCACACTTCATTTTTGAAAAAACAATAATTGGCTTAAAATCTACAACATTTGCATGTCAAGATATAGTAACAATCATAAAGATGTTCATCAAGAGAGCAATGCATGAACAAATTGAGAACTTCCATAAAGAGACAAGGAAAGAAAATAACAAAAATCACGAACTGAAGAATACAATAACTGAATTAAAAATTATAGCTAAGAGGTTCAACAGATGAATAGACTGAGCAGAAGATTAGTAAATCATGAAGCCCCATCATTGGAATTCATTCTGTCAGAGAGGTAAGTAGAAAAAAAAAGAGAGATGCCATCAAATAGACAGATGTGCACTTATCTTAATGAGCTTGTCTCCAGAGTCTGTTTTTCACTCAAAGCCTATTTTAATTGATGTATGTACAGCCTCCCCTGCTCTTTTGATTTTCATTTGCATGGAATCTCTATTTCCATCCCTTTAGTTTCACTCTATGGGAGTCCTTAAAGTCAACATGAATCTCTTGTAGATGGCATAAGGAAGTCTAGCAGGGTAAAAGAATAGGAGAGCAGAGGTAGGACGAGAGGGGGAAAGTGGAGGATCATGAACTGAAATCAAATTCTTGGCATGTAGTAGTTTGTCAGGATGAACCCAACTATTATTATAGCTATCAAACTCAAACAAACAAACCCATTTACCCACTCTGGGTCTTTGTATCAGAAAAATTACTTCATTTGTTCATTGTTTTGGTTTAAAGATGCTTTATTCCTTTCTCCTCCTGCTATCTTTGTGATTTGATGTTCTTCAGTGGAATGCTTTGATATGTTTTATCTTTCTTATTTAAGTTTTTTCTTTCTGATCACCAGAAGGTTTACATTTAACATCTCAGAGTTATAACAGTGTATTTCAAACTGATATTTACTTAATTTCAAGCACACAAAAACTATTTTTATTTCTCACTCCATTTTGTTTTTGAAGTTGCATGTTTTTATATTCTATATTCATTAATAAATGCTGAAGCTACAGATATTTTAATACTTTCTTTAATCTTTATACTAGAGTTATAGGTGATTTATAAGTGATTTACATAACCTTCCAGCCTTCCAATATTCTGAATCTGATTATATACTTTTGACACCGAGTTTTATACTTTCATGTTACTCAGAAGTATACTTTCATTTCAACTTAAACAACTTCCCTTAGCATTTCTTATTAGGCAGGTCTAATTGATGAACTGTCTTAGCTATCTTGGTGGTTTTTGTTTAACCTGGTGAAATATATTTCCCTTTAATTTCTAATTTAGAGTATTCTTGGTTAGCAATTTTTTTCATTACTTTGAATATATCACACTCTCTCCTAGTCTGCAATATTCTGATTAAAAAACCTACTAATACCATTGGGGTTTTACCTATATATTAATAAGACTTTCCATTTACTTGTTTATTTAATTACTTATTAAGGGCTTTCAAAACACTCCATCTTTGATTTTTGTGCTTAGATGACATTTTCTTTGAGTTGAAGTTGTTTAGAAATTGAACTTATTTTGGAACTTGGTGTAGCCAGGTGTTTATATATCTTCCTCAATTTGGGGAATTTGTTTAAATATGTTTTACCCCTTTGTCTTTCTCCTCCTCTGGAACACCCATAATATGAACATTAGTTCTCAATGGAGTCTCAGTTTTTGTTTTCATTTTTTCCCATAAGTGAATATTTCAAGTTAATACTTTAATTCAAAATCTTTGTTTGGTCAAGTTTGGTATTGGTGCTCTCTATTGCATTTTTCACTTCATTCATTATATTCTTCAGCTCCAGAATTTGTTTTTTTTACATTTTCTCTTTGAAGAACTTCTAATTCTGTTCAATTATCTTTTCCTGATTTTGTGGATTTGTCTATTTGTGCTTTCTTATATCTCTGAGGAACCTTAAAACAGTTATTTTGATTCTTTAATAGGCACTTCATAGTTCTTCATTTTCTTGGTCATTCGCTGGAATGTAATTGTGTTCTTTTGGTGACGGAATGATTTTTCACCTTCCTTGAAGTTGTATATTTGGGTCTTTGAATTTGAAGCAGCAACCATCTTTTAAGATATTTAGTGATTGGTTTTGGAACATAAATATTTTCATCAGTCAGCCCAATAATGGATTCCTAGTTTCTCTGAGACCTTTCTATGGATGAACACACTCCACACCTTTAGGAGATTTTAAAGATTGTATGCCTTCTCTCAATCCCATAAAACCAGTCCAGATGCTGAGAACCTCCTGCTTTCCCAAGGATGATGTCCTTAATGCTGAAGTCGCATGTCTTCTTCCTCAGTCCTGCAGAGTAGAGCTGTCCATCTTTGCAAAATATTTGCACTCTTAGTCTACAGGGCTGCACTCAAGGAGTCAGAAACAAGATAGGGACATATTCAGAGCATTTCACTTGCTCATGAACCAATCAGGGATATTCTGCAGGCAAGTTTTCCCAAGTAGCTTATAAGCCAACTTCCTGATCAAGGTCACAGTTAATTTGGTCTTTTTCTTTTCTTCTCCAATCCTCTTCCAACCATTTAGCTCCACAGTTCACCTCAGTAATCTAGGTGAGATAAGAAGAAGTAGGCCTCTTTGGATGCATTCCATGCAGATGGACTAGTCAGGTGCTCACTCACTATGGTCTTACTTTCAATCATAAGAGAAGGTGTGAGCCTCACTTGGGGCTGAGATGTGTTTCTTGGGAAAGAGTTGATGTGGGTTAAGCAAAGTTATTCTTCCTCCTCTTTTGCTCCAGTGCTAGAACTTATCCACTCCTCTCAGTGTCTCCCACAAAGGTATTCTCATCCATTTGTAGTTGTCAAAAATCAATGCCTCAGTAGGGTTGTGTTTACAGAAAACATCTATTCTGCACCCTTGCTGATATCATTTTCCTGATAGAAGAATTGATATGCTTGAATGCTAATAAGAATGATAGATAGAAAGGATGAAAGTAATGATGCAGAAAATAAAGTGATTTAAAATTCTTTAAGCAAGCTAAAAGATGTGGGCTCCAATAGCTTTTACTTGCTCACAAACTGCATGTCAGAGATGCAGTGACACTCAGAGTGTTATGTGCATCACTGTGAAAAAATACCTGAAAGAACAATCTAGTGGAGGGAAGATAAATTTATTTGCTGGTTTCACAGACTTGCTATGGTCTTACTTTCCATCATAGGCAAAGTCATGGGCTGCACTTAGCTCTGAGCTGCTGTGGGGCCGAAGTATCATAGCAGAGGGGCTTGGCAGAGCAAAGCTATTTATCTCATTGTGGCTGGGAAGCAGAGGAGAGAGAGAGAGAGAGAGAGAGAGAGAGAGAGAGAGAGAGAGACGCGCGCGCCAGGGACAAGAAACACCCTTCAGTGACCTACTTAATCCAAGCAGGTACCACCTCTTCAAATGTCCACCACCATTAATGATTTCACCCATTCCTGATCCAGTAATTTGCCAAAATGCCCAACTCCAAACATTGCTACTCTGGGGACTGAGTCTTCAGCACATGAGCCTCAGAGGGATACTTCCTATCCAAACCATATCAAGTATACATAAGGAAACATACTACCTGCTTGCTTTGCCTGGCCAGTTAACTGCCATGATTCTCAATCAAGATATTATAAATGCAAATAGTAAGCCCCTTCTCCTTGGTCTCTGAAGCATGCTGCAGGTTGCAGGCATATGACCTACTTCATGGTTTTAAAAAGATTATTCCTAAAGTAGGGTCCCCACGGCAAAAGAAGCAACATCCAGAGATAACATTTAGAAAAACAATTTCCCAGACTTTACCACAGACCAGCTGTATCAGAAATTCTGAGTATGAGCCCAGTGATTTGTATGTTTATAAGCTCTCCAGGTATTCTGATGCATGGTAAAGTTTTAAATTCACTGTTCTGAGAAAAGTTAGGTAAGAAACTTCTGAAATTATTCCACACCCCATAGTTTTCAGGCAATCACTCCCCCAAATTCATAGGCTTATGATTAACAGCCTCCATGTAGGCACCTGTCAGCACGAATCCACTTCCCCTAGACAGCCTTCACAGGCGATATGAAGTATCAAATACTATCCTTCCTGGTCTGTTCTCTGCCGTGACCACAGTCATGCCTACAAATCAGTTTTGTTTTAAAACCAAAGTTTCTCATTTTAATGAAAACCTAGGCAGACTGCAGTAAAAAAGTACTTCAAAGTGATTTTTTTCCTTTTTTTTTATTGGTTGTTCAAAACCTTACAAAATCAAAATGATTTTTTAATTTGTTTGCAAGTCAACTTCAGTTACCAATACACTTTATGTGCCAGGAAAGTAAAATACATGTTTCTGAATCTGAATATTATGATTGTCCTTGTATAACATATCACTGTAAGTCCAGTTAATTTTTTTTTTCCTTACACTCTTATTGGAAAAGGAAACGTTGAGGAATCAACTCTGGGGAAGACATGGGCACTGAAGACTCTCTCTCCATGACTTGGGTAGGAAGCCTGCATGTTGTTTTCCTGGGACTTCAGGAATAAATTCTTTGGAAGCTCCAAAGTCTGTATAAATCATGGAGCACAGGACACACCTGAAGTATGATAAGCTTATCCTATCAGGGTGGCATTTAGTTTTTATTCTGGTTATCACTGGTTATCATTTGGATTGATCAGGTTTTGAATGTGAAGAATAGTCTTTCTCATTTTAAATGTTAAGACTCCTCTCAGAGGGAAGTATTATAAACTGTTCAATGTGTTCCCTTTATAACATAAGCATCACCTTTGTCATATTAAAATCGATTCATTTTTAGTAAGATAAAATTAAAAAGAACTCCAGCCGAATATAATTAAAAACTTGGACTATGTATCTTCTAAGGAACCAAGTGATTCCTGCACTGTGGGGAGTCCTGTACGCTTCCCCACTGTGACTAAGTTCATAAGTGCAGTCGAAAGGATCCGTGCTGGTTATAATTACATTCTAAATTAGCCAATATTAGCACTGGGCCAAATAATTCACATAGCATGGTTTCCATGTTAGACAATCAATTACAGTTCAGATCAAGCCATATAAAAATCCATAATTTTTACTTAGGATCACCATTTTGTAATTTAGCATATTATTACAGCAGCACCTTCGAAAGGTCAGACAGAACAATAGAGAGCAATTTCTAGTTAGCAAGTGTTCCTTTGTTGTCACGAGCAAGTGAGGAAACTGATTATATACACACGCTTGATAGGGTAAGAACTCTAATTTATTTTGACACTCACCTTACAGTAGTTTTTAAAATACAGAGCAATTTCATCCAAAGCCTAGTGAAAGTTCCCACATGTACCAAGATGATTTGTGCTTCTGGTTTGAACTTTCTGTTGACCAACCCCTGGGAGACAGCAGAGTGGAGAAGACACAGGAAGACAGCTGCAGGTAACTGAGACCAGCCTACAGGCCCAGTAAGAAAGAGTTTTGCATTTTTTCAAATTTGAAAACTTATGTAGAAGTCCTAGGGGCAGCAGGATGCTAACTATCAAAAGGGCAGAGTTAAATCACAGAATTTCCTGGAATGAGCTATTTGAACCATACCAATGTATTTATTAGGCTGGAGAAACACCTACTATTTTTACTTATTGTGTGTATGTTGGGGGGTACTAGGGGATGGAACCCAGGAGAGCTCTGCCTGAGCTATATCTCCAGCCCTTTTTATTTTGAAACAGGTTTTCTATAAGCTATCCAGGCTGGCCTGAAATTTGTAATCCTCTTGCCTTAGTCCTTTGAGTCTCTGGGATTACAGGCATTCACCTCTGTACCTGGTACTATTTCTCTTTTAATACATCATTTGATTATTTTTTCACTTTACCAAGCAAAAAGTTAAATTTAGTACCTAAATTCCCTCATACAGGAAAAAAAAACAATTTCCCCCCCCCCAAATACAAACATTTGGATGTTGTTTATCATGAAAAAATAACTTCACAAGTTTTTGTTAGGTCCCTAGACATTAGTAACTGTTTTGGTTCTAGGACTCCATTTTGACCCAAAACCATAATTTATAAACTGCCAAGGAAAAGAAACTTAAGATACCCTGTTCCCATAACAAAGCCCCACCTCCTACCAGGTCCATAAACAAAAAACTTTTGATACCCAACGACCTGCAGCCAAGGTCAGTTCTAGCTTGCTCTTGTTCCTTGTCCAAGAGATACATAAGCTTCCATTCAAGTGACACTGCTGCTGGGCCTTGCAGAGGGGCAGCCCGACAGATGCTCTGTCAATAAACCTTTGCTTGAGCTCAGAGCTGTGTGGATATTTACGCCAGCCACCCTAACAGTCTTATCTTGGATTTCAGCATTAGCAATCAATGGAACCTTCCTCTTACCAAATAACCCAAGAAGATATCCCACCCCCACGACTATCTGTGTGTCCACAAGAAAGAAGACACCAGACAGTAAATGGATAGTGAAGAAATTAATCGGACTGTGCTGCTCACCCTTGGTGTCCAGTCCAAGACGGTTCTAGGCTACACACAGTTGTGTGACTCTCACTCCTTAACTTTCACTTATCAGAACCCCTCCTTCTGGTAAGGATCAGCTGCTTACTAGAACAACTCCTTCCAAGGAGGAGAAAGTCAATCCGCCCCTGGGATTACATCAGCTCGAGTTTTCCCTCACCATGTCCGAGAACCAGATCCACGAAGAAAAGGACAACCGTGAACACATGGGGACAGGGAGGAGAAAAGGAACCAACAAGGCTGAGTCCCGATTCAAGCAAGATAAACTCAGATGCTTTGTGAAAGCCCAGCCAGGGAAGGGAAAGGGAGGCAATCCCCGACAAAGGCAGCCTGCTGCAGGGCGTAGATTCTAGGTCCAGCTGGCCCCACTTCAATCCCACCTCCACTTCTACTAGATGCAGGACCCACAGACAGCAGATGTCCTGGCCGCCCTGGGCCTGTTTGCTTCCCCTGCAAAGGGGGAAAATAACAACTCCCCATAGATACACACTGTGCTGTTGTGGAGACCAGGTTGGTAAGGACTTCCATCAATACCTGGCACTTGGTGACCACTGAAATACTGTTTGCTCCTGTTACGGTTCCTGTTACCCCGAGGTGTCCTGTGACAAAGCTGACGACACACTTCCTGAGCTAGTGTGCAGTGGAGAAAGAATGAACACACGGTTCTACTTTGTCTTACTGCTGCTGTCATTTGGTTTTTCTGTGCAGCATCGTGATCATTAATTAACCCCAGGACTCCATATTCTCCTGGAGGTGGGGAGACAAGAACCGGGTGGAAAGGTGGCTTGGGCACCCTGGGCAAACGCTTCTCCTCTCTGCTCTTCCTGCAAACATTCCTGCCACGTTGTGTAAAAAAGCAGCCACGGCAGCTTGAAGGGTGCCTCCCTCAGCACTGAGCCGCTAGCAGGGAGTAATTTGGGTGCTGAGAAGCATTAGGCTCATTAATTGCTCAGAATTACTAACTAAGCTCTTTTTTCACTCTTGGCTTGTTTCTTTTATTAGTGTTTTTATTGTTGTTGCTTCTTTGGGAATTTGCATGTCACAGAAAAGAAAATGTCTAAAATGCTTTAAAAATATTTCAATAAGTTCTAGATATTTAATACACCATTGTGCCTACAGTTAACAATACTGTGTTGTGCACTTAAAAAATCTGTTGAGGACAGATTTCATGCTTAAGCATTCTTACTACAATAAAATAGGAGTATTTAAGAGAACTAATTAAGAAAATGAATACTTTTTTAGATTATAAATATTTAGTAAATAAGTATGTAAAACAAATAATTTGTAATAAACATGAAAGTCTTTTCTTCCATAATCCCATCTTTCAAAAGCAAATTCAGAAGAAATGAGTTTTCTTCCTAGCTATGAAACACAGAGCCTGTGCCCTCAGGATCTTATGTTCTTGGATGTGTGTCTGCATGGGTGTTGGAGGCAGAGGGATGAGGCTGGAATACAAGAAGCAAAATGAGTCAAGTACTGAATGTGACACATGGTGACAATGGCTGTTAAACAGGAGGGGGGGAGGAGAGAGTGTGGTATGAAGGGAGGTTTCTATTTTCAACAGGAGGAAGTAAGATGTGTCAGTGAGAAGGGTCATTTGAGCCAAAGCTGAAGAAGATTGCCAAGGAAGAAAGCAAATCTGGACACACACCCTAGGACAGGCACTGTCTCGGGGTCAGGGAGCCGTCACCAGAGCAGAGTGAAGAAGGGAGACTGTTAGGGGCTGAGGTCACAGAACCCTGGGGTGAGTGCCTGGTGTGGGGCCTACTGTGCCCCGTGAAGGACACTGCCTTATCTGAAGGAGACGAGATGCCCGAGAGAGATGTGGAAGCAGAGGGGCCATTGGACGGACCTTCCTGAGGGAAGGGGGGCAGCCAGTGTGCAATGTGGGGAAACAGGAGAGGACGTTCAGCCAGGCTGGGAGAAAGGGTGGGGACGTGGCACCGTGCTGGAGCTTAGATGAGGGCCATGGTGGAAGTCGGTGGGCATTGTCCTCTGACTTTCCATGTTCTCAATGAACTCGAGCACGGTGACCAATGCAAGTTAACATCTATGCTAAGAACACCCAATAACTTACATGTTTACACAGGCACCCCAGGAAAGCCTATGTATCCTGGAGAAAAGCTGAACACCAGCGATACATGGTAATGGGTTGTTAGTTATGGCTTGGATGTGGAGTGTCCCCCAAAGACTCGGGTGTTGAAGGCTTCGTCCCCAGCTGATGCAGCTATTGGATGGTGACGGGCCTGGCAGGACAGGGTGGGCCACACTGGGGGTAAGCCTCTGAGGGGTTCACTTTGGCCCTCGTCCCTTCTTTCTGACTGCCATGAGAAGAGTGACTCAACTCCACCACATGCTCCCTGCCATGATGTTCAGCTTCTCCACAGGTCCAGGAACAACACAGACAAGTGACACTGGACCAAAGCCTCTAAATCCATGAGCCAAATAGATCTTCTACTCCTCCAAGTCATTTTTCTCTAGTACTTTGTTACAGTGATGGAAAGCTGGCTGACACATGAAGCTGACCTGTCCAACAATCTGATCAGTAAATCCTGTTAAAGCTGATAGTAAGGTAGCCCCCAGAAAGGAGGACAGATGGGTAGAAATCTTCAACCAGCAACAAGCATATGTGATGAGGGAGGCATACTTAGTCTAACGTGTGTTCTTATTATTATCTCATTGCTATTCCTGAGGTCTCTGGGTATCAAAATATGTGATGTGAGTCACACAAGATATTAAATAGTAGATTCTCTACTCAATGTTTGCTAGACAAAAAAAAAAAAAACTAAAAGCCATGCAGTAACTGTCTCCTTTAAATACTGCAATGCTGCTATTATAGTCTTAGAGGAAATACTATAAAATAATTCAAAATATGCAAAGTCCACCATGGTTTCTTGAGCTCCACCCCCTATGCAAAAGCATATTCATACATACACACACACACACACACACACACACACACACGAGCACAGCACAGGTGTCTGTCCAGGGAAACCTGCAACTCACAGAATCGCTATTTGCTACATTGTACTTAGGTGGGCTCAATTTTTATGAGGAGTTTTTTTCCCCCCATTCTCATATCAGTTTAAACAGAATGAGAAGGGTTTCCTTTTCTCATTTGTTCTCCTAACTCCTTACAAATAAGGTACAACAGGAGAAACTGCAGGTTTTTCCACAGGCCCTTGTGCCTACATTTTCGCTGCATGCTTCTTTAGATATCAGCCTGCGGAGGCACTTTCTCCTCGCCCTGTTGTTAAGAGTCGCTTCCAGGTGTTCTCAGATTCCACTTCCTAGCTCCCACATGGTCAAATGGTCTGTGTGGCACTCAGTGGGAAGTCTGCTGGCAACTCTTTTTGCCACCATCTTTACATGGAGCAAGAGTATTCATATGTATCACCAAGGGTCTCCAGATATAATTACATACTGCAAATTGGTCTTGTGAAGTCTGTAAGGTTTCACTGTGTGATCTAACACAGTCCTTGAATGTTTGCGCCCTGAAAATTAATCAAGCCATTGCAAGAGGAATTATGGGAATGGTGGTTAATTCATTGAATTAGTACCTATAACCCACTTGCCACATATCTGGGATATACATTTACACCACAGAGGGATGGAACTTTTTATAGACAGCATTATCTAAATATCACACCTTATTAACTTCCCCCCTTTTCATCACCATCATATAGATTTAAATCAAACCGCAAAATATCTGATCTCCCTCATCTCATTGATGGACCATCAAGTTTATCTTCAAAAGATAAAATGATTAAAGTGTTTTCTGCTGAGGCTCCAGGAAAATAGGATTTGAAAATAGATAATTAGGTAACCAAATAAATCATGGTGATGATTTCAATTTTTTCTTTGCCCATTAATGAGACTAGAAATAATTGCCTTCCTGGCTTTGTCTACGTAATTAGAAATGTTTCCAGGCTAAGAGCAAAGCTCTTAGGCAACATTTGGGTCTAGTAAGGACAGAATTTTGGCATTTTTAAGGTCAGAATCAATGAACACATAAAGGCAGAGCAGAGTCAAAGGCTCGATCCAGCGGTTTCGATCTGTCAGTCTTTAGAGATAACATCTTTTAAAACACCGACCATACATTTGTGCCAGCAGAGAGTTTTAATTAGCTTTCCGGCTTAAAGCAATAATGGAAGGAGCAGACTTGGGTCACCACTTAGTGTGTCTGGATCCTTTGAAAACTGACTTTTGTTCTCTTCTGGGCCATGGCAGTGACTGCCCTGCATCCCTCCATGGGAGATTTTCAGAGTGACAAATCAGCCATGGCACAAACAGCTTCTAATTAGAAGAACAGGATATTGACTGGGGTAACCGTTGCTTGACAGAGGCGACAGGAAAGCTTCAGGGCTGTGAACTTTCCGTGCATTCTGTGAGCATGCCCTCTGGATTGCAGCGAGATCGGCACATTTCCACCACAAATATCGGAAAAACCCCTATCAAAAAAACCCACTGATGTGGCTCAGCTGGAGGAAACAGATGAAAGATCACTGATCAATGATCATTCTTCCCATGAAATGGCCCCACTAGCCGAGTCTTACACCACCCGTTAATTGCTGGGATGAGAAGCCACTGGACAGCTTTGAACCTCCGTCCCCTCACCAAGGGCAGCTTCACACTATCAATC
Source organism: Marmota marmota marmota (assembly GCF_001458135.2). Taxonomy (NCBI): domain Eukaryota; kingdom Metazoa; phylum Chordata; class Mammalia; order Rodentia; family Sciuridae; genus Marmota; species Marmota marmota. The sequence goes on along the minus strand of NW_025999991.1, from coordinate 4,408,160 downwards.
CTTCTGCCCAGGTTTCTCCTATGTTTTTAGACACAATTCTTAAATAATAAAATGTTGCTATTAAAAATAATAGCTGAACATTTCCCTGGGTCTCCCAAACAGATAGATCACTCCAGGTCCCTCAGAGCCAGCTACTCTCAAACAAATTGAGTCCCAAGACATTTCTCAAACCCAGAGGGAACATCAAGTCTGCTCACTACAGCCCACCTGCCAAATATGCATTATTCATCCTTTCAGAAGATATTTTATTTTTCTTTTAAAATAATTTTTATCAATACAAAAGAATTAAGACTCCAACCCCAATTTAAAAAAAAAACTAGTCTATCCTAAGAGGGTCCAGAAGTCATCTTTATTCCTGAACACCACTTAGAGCATGAGTTCTGTAACTGTGCTCCATCAAGCACTCAGGCTCTTCCCAGGACGGAACAGGAGGCATGGAAAGAGAATGGACGTCAGAGACATCACTTTACTTAAAGAATCCCATGGGTGATGGAAAAACCCCTAGCCATCAGCTCCCACGGGTGCTTCCAGTCAGAAGGACACCACTTCAGTGGAAGACAAGGACGATGGGCGTTTATCAGCCACCTGCCCAACAGTGATCTACGCACATGGGTTTCATGTATTACAGTTGAGGTGCAAGGAGCGTCCACTAGTAAAACATCTTCACTGTTCAAAGAAAATGTCTTAAAGTGACTTGTACAAAAAGGACATACTCCTGTCTTAACCTGTCACAAGGGAACTGTTCAGCACCCATTAGGAACACAATGTCACATAGGACACAGACTTCCTCCACCTATTAATAAACCTCTGGCCTCAGAAGCAGAGGGGGCTTTCAGTACTAAGTTCAATACCCCAGTGGTACTTGAATTCCCTCCACAACAGAGAGAATCTCAGAGATGGAAGCAGTCCAAGGACAGGAACAGCAAAGGAAGAGGTCCCAACGTAGGACTGCAGTGACTGCTGTGTGTAAGGAACAGCAAGGAGGCCAGGTCGTCAGCATGGAGCGTGAGGGTAGAAATGAAGTCAACAGGGCTAGTAAGAGGACCAAAAAGAAGTGGGGGCAGGCTTTGTAAGTTGCAATGAGGAGCAAAATCATTATTATAACTAGGTGGAAGAGGAGGGCTCGGGGAAAGAGTAAGACTGACTTAGGCTCTTCCCAGGGTTGTCCTGGCTGCTGTGTTGAGCATGGACTGGAGGGGACAAGGCCAGCAGCAGGAGACCTAGTGAGGAGGCAGCTTCAACAATCGAGGCCAGGCTCGGTGAAGGACCAGACTAGGTGTCAGAGATGACATAGTGAGTAGATGGATACAAGAGATAATTGTAAGTAGAATTTCCTAATGGTTGAAATGTAGTTCCTGAAATAGAGAAAAATGAAACTGAAGGTTTGTCCCCATCAGCTGGGAGGACAGGACTGCCCTTTACTGAGCTGACGGAGATTTGAAAAGAGACTTTGATTTTGGATAAATGATGTTTCAGGTGCTTAACCAAGTAGAGAGATGTAATCTGGCATTCGGGAGAGATTTCAGGCTGAAGGTTTAAATTTGAAGTCCTCCAAATGGAAACGGTATTTGAAGCCATGAGACTCATGAGGTCAGCTTATGGTAGGTTAGGAAGAAGAAGTAGACCCTGATGCCATGGCCTCCACTGTCCTGGAGTGACAGGAGTGAGAAGCCAGCAAAGGACATTGAGAAAGAATGGCCATGGGTCAGGAGGCAAATCCATGTTAGGATGAGTACCGTGTTCTGAGGGCCAAATAATCACCATGTATGTCAAACATGGCTCTATCTAAAAAAACCAGAGAAGCAATGGGGATGCAGTCCTGTGGTGGTCAGTCACAGGGTCTCACAAGGGCAACAGTGATGGCAGCAGTGACAACAGAGCGGGAATAAGAAGAAATGGAGCAGCCAGCCATGGATCCCACTTGGACCACACTCTCAAGATGTGCTGAAAAGGGAGTCACTCTGACTTTACAGTGATTAGACTGTAGATAGGCTCCATTGTTTGCATTGGCTGTTAAGGAAACAGAGGTTCTAAAAATCATGTTAAGGCTCCAAGGTTAAGCTGGGCATGGTGGCGCACATCTTTAACCCCAGCAGTTTAGGAGGTGAAGGCAGGAAGGAAGTGATTTACAAGCCAGCCTAAGCAACTGAAAGCCCTAAGAAATGTAATGAATCTTGTCTCTAAATAAAATGTGAAAAAAGATGGGGGTGTGGCTCAATGATTAAGTACTGCTGGATTCAATCCCTAGTATTTGGGG
>NW_025999991.1:4403321-4405881 GCF_001458135.2 Marmota marmota marmota | reverse complement strand
TTTGGGGGGGGGGGGGGAAGAAGACACTGAAGTCAATTTTTGCAAACTTATCATATTTACTGTTGGCAACTATTATCATACCATTTCTATTTATTGTGTCAATTAACATTGAGATGTCACCATAGGAACTAAGTATTTAGATTAATGCTGCATATTATTTACATTGGTTCTTGTCATTATTTGTCTCCCTCTAAATGGTGAGAAACTTTCAGAGACACTAAAAGTTCACAGGGTAGAAGTTCTGCTGCCTAGATTCATATTAATAAATGGGTAGACACAGAAATAATATGAAGAAGCAAGGAAACAAACCATCCCAAACAAACCAATATACCTCAATAACAGAATCCGTTGATAACACAGTAGAGGAAATGCCAAAGAAGGAATTTGAAAAGTTCATAGTTAAACTGCTCTGCAAGGTAAAAGATGATATAAGGAGTGAAATCAAAGAAAATACAAGGGAAACATCCATTCAATAACAAGATAGAGATTCTGAAAAAGAACCAAACAGAAAACTGCGAAAATGAAGGAATTACTAAACCAGATTAAAAATTCATTGAAAGCATTACCAACAGACTAGACCACTTGGAAGACAGTTTAAGACAATAAAGATGACATATATAATCTTGAAAATAAAGTTGACCATGGAGAACAAATGTTAAGAGACCCATGAATAGAATTTTCAAGAAACATGGGATAACCTGAAAATGCCAAATTTAAGATTTATTAGGGAAGACAAAGTCTCTGAAATGCAAATTAAAGGAATACACAACCTTTTCAATGAAATAATATCAAAATTTGCTAGACCTTTGAATGAAATGGAAAATCAAATACAGTAGGCATACAGGACTCCAAATATGCAAAATAACAACACACACCAAGGCACATTATGAAAATATCTGACATACAGAATAATAGAATTTTAAAGGCTGACAGGGAAAAAATGACCAGTCACATTTTGAGAGAAACCAATCCAAATCTCATCTGATTTCTCAGCCTAGACCCTCAGAGGTAGGTCTTGGAATAATATATACCAAGCTCTGAAAGAAAATGGATGCCAACCAAGAATATTATACCCAACAAAATTAAACTTCAGAATCGACAATGAAATTAAAACCTTCCATGATAAAGAAATGTCAAAAGAATTCACAATTAGCTGGTACTACAAAACATAATTTTATGAAGAAATTAAAAATTAAATTGAAAACCAGCCAAAGAACTACACTAAAAGAACAGTCAAAGGAGAAACTTATAAAAATTAAGAACTAGAAATAAAATAACAGAATAAAAATTATCTCAATAATACTGGCCTAAACTCAATCAAAAGGCACAGACTCCCAGACTGGGTTAAAAAACAAGACCCAACAATATGCTATTTCCAAGAGACACAGGCAAAAACATACAGATTAAAGTTAAAAATGGTAAAAAAACACTTATAATTCACATGGATTTCATAAAGAAACAGGGGTTTCTACCCTCATATCAGAAAAATTGGACTACAAGCCGAAGTTAATCAGAAGAAATAAACAATTTCATTTCATACTGCTTACAGGAATTACACAAAAATAAGACAACAACCTAATATTTATGCCCCCCAAAATGGAGCATCTATATACAAACAAACCCTTCATTATCTCAATAATCAAACAGATCCCAACACAATAATACTGGGTGACTTCAACACACCTTTCTTATCAATAGATTTTCAAAACAAAAATTAAAGAAGCTATAGAACTAAAAAATACAATTAATAATTTAGACTTGACATATGTAGAATATTTCATCCATTAAAGACTGGATACACATTTCTTCTCAACAGTAATATAAATCATTTGGTAAGATGACCATCTTAGGCCACAAAGGAACTCTCAATAAATACAAAAAAAAATAGAGCTAATACCATGCATTCTATGAAATAATGGAAAGCAATTAGAAGTCAATAAGATAAAAAATAGAAGGAACTCTAACATCTAGAGACTAAATAATATTCTAGTAAATGACAAATGGCTAGCAGAAGAAATCAGGATGAAATAAAAAAATACATAAAGGTAAATGAGAATAGCAATACAACATGTTAAAATCTCTGGAACACTGGTTCTAAGAGGAAAGTTCATAGCACTGAGCTCATTCATTAAAAGAACAGAAAGACTAATTATCACATTACATCTCCAGGCCCTTGAAAAAGAACAAATCAAAACCAAAATAAAAAAATGCAAGAAATAATTAAAATCAAAGCCAAAAAATCAATGAAATCAAAATTTTAGAGAGAACTCAAATTACTAGTATACGGGATGAAAAAGGCAATATCACAACAGACACTTCAGATATACAGAAGATAAATCAAAAATTATTTTGAATCCTTATACTCCAATAAATTAGAAGATAGTGAAGGCATCGATAAATTTCTTAAGTCATATGATCTGCCCAGATTGAGTCAGGAGGATATAGACAACCTAAACAGACCAATATCAATTGAGGAAATAGAAGAAACCATCAAAAGACTACCAACTAAGAAAAGCCCAGGACCGGATGGGTATACAGCAGAGTTTTACAAAACCTTTAA
>NW_025999991.1:4348044-4402374 GCF_001458135.2 Marmota marmota marmota | reverse complement strand
GGAGGGGAGGGGAGGGGGGATAGTAGAGGATAGGAAAGGCAGCAGAACACAACAGACACTAGTATGGCAATATGTAAATCAATGGATGTGTAACTGATGTGATTCTGCAATCTGTATATGTATATGTATATACAAAAGTATGAAGACTGGGTGAAAATTTAGAGCCTTGTTACAGGACCATCCACAATAGCATGGAGCATGGAAATGCATACACACTGTGCTTGGGAGCATGAAGAGCGATACTGCTTAGGCACAGGCAGCTAAACCTTGGCTATCAGAGTTTCAATGTGCAATCTTTACGACCAAATTCTCACAACTAAAGACAAGGCCTAATAGAACCACCAGTACGTGTCAGTCCTAAGATATCCAAAATACCTGTTGAATGATATGTAAACAGGTAGATACATCTAAGAAACTATCAGTAGGGATATGTAATTAGTTAAATAAATAAATGGGAGTATCTATGCAAAAGAGTGAAACCTTCCCAAATTTTGTCTACATTATATATAGGTGTTCCAAATTATGGAGATGACCTTTACAAGTCAGGTGAAAGTTCAAATTGGAATAAAAATACAGAGTCAATAGTACAGTCCACATTTGCAAAGAAGTAAAACATTTGTAAAGAAATAAAACAACCTATATGGATCAAAATTTATGAAAATATTTGTTTGTGCAAGTATATTGTTTGTCGGCATTTATGTCTATAATTAACATGGACTTTAGAAACATTATGAACTGATGGAGGTCAAACCTTTAAGAGTGGCAAAACACAGCGTAATTTTAGGCATAACCTGTCAAGTTCACATGTGTGCCATTTAAATATCAAGTGGTAATCTACAATAACACTAATCCTGACCTACTTTCCATAGAGCTTTATTGTGAAGATAAAATTTGTATATAATATTTCTCTGCAATATTGTCTCAAGTGCTAAAAAATGCAGAGTATTATTAATATCCTTTTAGTGTGAATAATGTTTATGAAATCCCTTGAAAAACAAAGAAATTAAACTAAATAATGGTACATAAATAAGACTGTAATCAGATCAGCTGATCATTCTGCCCACCGATTGTGGAATGGCATTAGCATGTAGGATTCCTAAGAAATTAATAATCAGTGTCATTCCAAAGCTGCTTGGTCTTCACTCATTTTCAGCCAATGAAATGATGATTCTATAGATTGTTAACACTATAGAAACTCTTATGAATAAATTCTAAATCCCTTCTTGCCGATTACTATATTCTTTTTGCAAGACTTTCGTTTCGTATTACATTCACTTACAAATTTCTCACTCTGAGGAGGGCCTTCAACTCACATCACCTTCAGCTTCATTCTTGGACCCTAAAATCCAAGCAAGTTTCATGGAAACACACCAATGAGTTATTGTGTATGTGTGTTCGTGCACACAAATGCACAAGCTATTTTACCTTTGACCTTACTGCAGTTGAGAAGAAACCAATATGCTTCAGTAATGTGTTTCTGAAAATTAGTTTTATCGAGGGCATAGAAAAAAAGTAAGAAATCAATACTGAAGCAGATGGTATAACTCAATGTGCAGCTTGTCACACGTGTGTATAAATTAGAGAATAACCAGTTATCCTGCTGGAATTTCTATTGCTACTTAGACTTTGCAATAGAGGCTTTTAGCTCATTTTGCTTTTTTGATACTTTAATTTGGAAAGATAGAATACTAGAGAGGCAGTTGGAAGTACTACAGCAATAATATTTTAATTTTTAAATTGTCAAAAGAAAAGCACGAATTTATTCTTAAGGCAATTATAAAATCAAGACATAATTTTCTGTTCACATGACAGTTATTACCAAGAGAACAGGACCTGAGATGGAAGCTTCTGTGTTTTTTATCAAAACACTTTTGCAAGTTTCAGCATTGTTTTCTGAACATATCTCATACCATTTTCTAATTTCTCAAAGAATTGTTAAAGTAAAACTGAAAAATGCAGTTTAAATTTCTTTCATTCTCAAACATCTTTGAAATTAAATCAGAAGGTCTAGTCAAATTGTTTTAATAATCTTATTTACTTATTTGGAGATTACACACACACACACACACACACACATTTATATACTTTGAGAATGTAAGTTCTCTGAGATACCAAAGTTTTAAGAAGTAGAATATCAATAGGATTCCAGAAGAGAAATAAACCAACGCGGATATCTAGTGCCTGAACCTCTGGAGCCCTCTGTAAGTGTGATTCCCTATTTGTTTGCGTGTCTGAACAGAAGACTGCAGAAAGTATCAGATGACAAGCTACAGGCTTTTCATCCTTTAGATCTACGTGACAGGAGACAACAAAAACACAGAACCTTCCCCGGGAACAGAAATGCACAGCTGGTATCTGAACTCCAGAACTGCCCTTGGGAAGTGGGGCTCCAAGGCTGAGTGAAGCAGGTTCCTTCCTACTGCCAAGCCCAGCACTCAGATGGGTTACTGAATTCCTTAGTAATGAATAAATAGTGGTTAAAAGATCACCCAAGTATGCCTGGATGTCCATGGGGTCAGGAATAATTTGAATATTGAGGCAGATTGTGACCTACCAAGGACAACAACAAAAAGATATTTATCCAAAGGTTGAAGATCCAGATGTTTGACAGAGTTGAATAACCAATCACCACTGCTCCTAGTAATTTCCCTAAGGACTCAGGACGAGGAAGCAAGAGATGGACCTCACTGTTAAACTTTCATAAGTCAAATCTATGTTTGGCTTTGCTCGATGCAATTTATGGATTCCTTTCTGCAGGCAACTAGAACTAGCTGTATTTTAGGAAAGAGTCTTAGTCGTTGAAAGTCTCACTGTGGAAACCCTACCCAGTGTGCAAGCCCCCGTGACAGCCTCATCATTAGTAGTCTATGAATCCTTCCATTTGCATCTCATGGTCAGTTCCACTCACTGCAGTGGACAATGTGAAGTAGGGAGTGGAGACCATGCAGAAGCCAGGATGTTGTTAGGGATCAGAGATCAGCAGCACCTCAAGCAGAGGAGCAGTCTCGTGGATGACCTCCAGGTCAAGGGTAAGAGGAAGCCACTGGGGATCTCGGAAGATACGGGCCTCGGCAGGGCAGGAACATAACACGGCTCAGCACTGGTGAGAATTCAGTTGTTGGAAAAGCTTTTGACTTCAAAGCCATCCAAAAATGTAAGTTTCATTTGAGGGGGAAAAAAATTGTTCAAACGAAGCACAATAATTGAAAAATTAAAAAAAGATCAGAAACGAAACTAGAGGGTTAGAAATAGGAATGAAAAATTTTGGAAGCATAAAACATGAAGAAATATGAAAGATTTGAATACCTTTAAAATAAATATCAAAATACTTCAAAATTTTAAAGGAAAAAGAAAGCGAAAACAAGTCAAATACAGGTTAAAACGAGACGTGGGAAAGGCTTGACATGGGATATAAACTTTTGTAGAAGAAATTAAAAATATGAAACTGTATTAAAGGACCCCATGAAGTAGGTGAATTAAAAAAGCATAGAGAAAAAAGAGAAATAGTGGTAGAAAAATGTCTAATTGTCAAGTTAAATAAATCAGTTTACAAAGTATGTGAATGCACAGTAGTGTGCTCCTCAGCTCTGCAGACGCTGACACCAACGTAACGACAACTTAGAGGAGGAAAGATTTATCTTGGCCCATGGGTTCAGGGTGGAGTCCACGGTGGGCCTTCTCTCTCCACCACAGAAACTCCATGGCGGAGTGCATGGTGGAGGACAGCTGCTCAGCTCTTGGCAGCTGGGAAGCAGGGGAAGAGGAAAGAGCCAGGACATTCTGAGGCATGCTCCCATGGTCTCCTTCACCCGAGAGGTGGCACCTCCCCATGGGCCACTTGGCTATCAGTAGATTAATTTGATGGCCTGATCCACCATGAGATCAGAGTCTTTATGATCCAATCAGTGCCCAGAAGCCTCACCTCTGGGTCTTGCTGCATGGAGGGCCATATCTGCAACCCATAGCTTTTGGGGGACGCTCCCGATCCACACCACAACTACCACCATCAAAGAAAACAATGTTTCAAGGGTATGCCTCTCTAAGTTCCAGGCTGACCAAATCATCTTTTAAATGAAAGACAGGAAGCACAGCTCAAGGCTGGGAAAGGGAGAAACCTGGAAAACACCAACTTGAACGTGTGCCCACAAATGCCCCAAGTTCAGCCAGCCTTGTCCCTCTGCATGGAACCCAGGGAGCCTAGCACAGAACGCATGCAGAACCCGAGCTTCCCTCTCTACAGTGGGCACCCACCATGCCCCCAAACACTCCCGTCAATTAAGAGAGCAAATGCCACAAGGAAATCCCGGGCCGAGCAGTGAGCAGACACAAGTCACTTCCACAGAGGGCACAGCCCAGAGGATTCGACAGCATCACTCATGAAAAGGAACATTGCAAACAACCGAGCACAGCAAAAGCTTCACATCAGGCTCCTCTGAGGGGCTGCCTTGGGGATCATCCAAAAGATCAAGGACTTTCACACACCTTTTTTTTTTTTTAATCTGTACCAGTATCAAATATTATTCATGTAAAAGTGCAAAAATATTTTGTTTCAACAACACTTATCAGGAGAAACCCAGATAAGATTTCTATTATGTTAAATGAAATCTCTAGTCCATAATGGCATCCTAACATCAGGGCGCTTTGAAGGTCTTTGTGTAAACCCACACACATATACACACACGCCACTCCTATGCAAAACTACTCTGAACATTAAGATTAAAAACACTAGGCCCTAAGTGGATGAAGCCAAGCCAGACCAGAGGGAGTGGGTGTACACAAAGCAACATAGGTAGTGTTTTGGGGTTTTGTCCTTTTTATACACGACTTAAATATTCCCACTGAGTCAGGAATGAAATACATACATACTCAAAATAAAAACATAGTATGTGAAGTATTTCTCAATAATCTACATGCATTTCACTTTAAGATTTAATAATCTCCTCTATTCAATAAGACACTGGCATAGCCTTGAGTGGAAAATTCTTTCTTTTCTCAGTGACTATATAGTTTCTGTAAATGTCCCACTATTCCATGCAGGAACCTTAGCACACAGGTGAAGTGATTACCTTCCATCCTCTTGGGAGGACACATGGAGGGAAGATGCAGAGCCCAGTCTAAGAGCTGGGTCTCAGCGCACTCCCAAAGATCGGCCATTCTAATTTTCTGGCACTTCAAGCAATTAATCTCAAATTTCTCCTATTTACTTTTTCAGTTTTTCCCACTGAAAGAGAAGCTCTGCTTTGGCCAAAAATTGTGTTTTTATCATCTTGGTTTTTATCCCTCTTATGTGGCTTCCTATGAGAGATGGCAGGCTCCAAAAATGGACGTAACTGATGCCCATTCCTGACAAATGTCCCTGCCAGTCGCTGTACTGCCCACAGGTCATACAGCCCCCAGTTTCAAAGACTCTACTTGTACATGGAAATAACAGTATAGATTTCACAGTGTATTTTCGAAAGATTTTTTGTCCATGAAACCCAATGTTTTTGTATTTTGGATAGCATGTAAAATGGGTGGGAAGAAAAGTATCAAGATTGTGTTGAATGTCCTGAACACAACGCAGTGGGCTAAACCTCCCACTGATGACTTTGTAATCAAAAGACAAATACGTGATGCCAACTACTAAGAGCTAACGACCACTCCTTTGAAGTGGACGGAGAACGCGTGGTTAAGAGCTGAGGTCTGGTGGTGAGCTGAGCGGCTAGGCGGGCAGATTGGGAAGTCCACAGAGGGGAATTGGGTGCTCCAGATCTAGTGTCTAAACAGGCTAGTTTCTTCATTTGTCCTTGGGGTCATATCCTTTCCTACTTAAAAATGAAGTTGTGGGGGTGAGATCGATACTGTTGTAACAAGCTGATAATTGTCTTCATATTTTTCAAAGCTTCATTCAAGAGTCTTTCAAAAACACCCTTGATTTTCCATTAAAATTCAATTTGTTGATATGTATATATTTCAAGGCAGGACTTCAGAGCTCATTTTAAGAAATCAAAGCTCTATTTTTTGAGACATGATTCTTTGAAAAGTTGATCCACTGAGTACCTTCTGGTTTTCAAATTTGGTTACTGTTTCCTTTAAAACATAAATTCCCTAAGATTAAAAAAAAAAATATTCCTGCCTAGGTTCACTTTGAAGACAGATCTTTTCAATATTATTCTTAAAACGGCAAATTTATCTTTCAGCCGATCTAAAGAATTCAAAGGAAGTTAACATATGCTTTTTCAAGATCATAAATGTTTCTTTTTTCACACAAGGTTCAGAAGAAAATCTTGATTGCCAAAAATACTTTTAAAATTCGACTATGTATGTATAGATTGTGGGAAAGAAAAAGGTCAAACTCGTGGAATTTCTGACAAGATAAAACAGATGAAAGAACACACCCCAGATCCACAGCAGTTGTGGTCACCATGGCACATTAAGTGCTCTGATTGAATGTCACTGGACACTTGGGTCACTCTTTACAGAGCTGTGCTTCTTCTGTAGGATACATAAAAGCAAGCCAACACCTCCAAATGTTCCTTGGTCTCAAGGATTCTTCATAAGAAAATACCAGAGAGGAGGCTCACCTTTTAAGAAAGGTAACAAACCTACACAGAGGTATTTATCCAAGTAGATTTTTTATTTCTCAGCCCCAAAAGGCAAAATCTTTACTTACAGGAGTTCCTGCAACAATAACTGGGCTCCCTCATGGTCCTGCTTGCAACCAGCAAACTCTAAACACCCCTAGAAGGCAGTGGGGGAAATCTAAATACTGGCTGGAGCTGGACCATATTGAAGAAGCATTGTTAGTTTTAGGTCTGAGGATAATATAGCAATTTTTTTTTAAATAGAACTTTCCCATTAGACATATATACTGAAATATCTATAGAAGAAGTGACATGATGTCTATTATTGCCTCAAAGTATTCTCCAGGTTGGGAAAGCAGGAAGAAAGTATTTGGGGATTTAGATGGAACAAGACTGGTCATATGCTGATAATCATTGAAGCTGAGTAACTAGGGGTGGCTCACCATAACAATGTCTCAAGTTTTATAGCTATTTGGGAGTTTTGTTAATAAAACAAATTTTTATAGCAGCCCCTCATTATCTATAGTCTCGCTCTCAATAGACCCAGTTTCCTGCATTCAACCATCATCTGAAAATGTTCAATGGAAAATTGCAGAAATAAACAACTTATAAGTTGAATTTGTATAGCATTCTGAGTAGCATAATGAAATCTCACAGCATCCTACCTTCAACCTGCCCAGTATGTCAACCATCCCTTTGTCCAGTGTATCCACACGCTATACACTACCTGCCCGTTAGGCACTTTATAGTTGTCAGGCAGCTATAAAATTGGTTGTCATAGTATCAAAGTTCCTGTATTCAAATAAACCTTATTTGATTTTATCATGGCCCCAAAATGCAAGGATAGTAATGTAAAGGAGGCATTAAGGCATTAAACATGGAAGGACAGATTAACTCTGGTACTGTGACTCCACAGCAGGCATAAAGGGAAAAGCAGAGCATATGTAGGGTGCACTACTAGCCAAAGTTTAGGCATCTATAGGAGCCCAAGGGTAAGGGGAGAATACTGTATAAACACTATCCCTTCTCTAACACTTTTCCCTGTGACAAGCACCATGACCGATTTTGAAAACACTAAAAGTAGTTAATGATTTAAATCCTTTATGTGCTGGAGGGTGATTCTTAAATACATCATCCTTTATATGCCAATTTACCATTCCTAATATAGATTGCAAGAAAAGATTTGCACTGCTCTCACCTTTATAAATTAGCCTAATATTTTCTCATCATCACAACAGATAAATCTGCAAGCGCATAGTTTACTGTACAGTAATACAGTACATTGCATGAACTAGAAATCACAATTTGAATATTTTTTGTATGTAGGGATATATTCTATGGTCTCTAAAAATTGCAATTTCTGTATAAGACACGCAAGGGGACAGATGTCTTGGGTGCCGTTCTCCAAAAGTCCATTAACCACGAACTCTCACCCTGAGCTTCACCTTCTCATTTCATCCTCCACAGGGTGAAGGTTTTATTTTATTTTTTTTTATTGGTTGTTTAAAACATTACAAAGCTCTTGACATATCATATTTCATACATTTGATTCAAGGGTGAAGGTTTCAGACAAGACAGTTTCACCAAGAGCTTTCTACCAGGGTCTTGTTAGACTTTCTGATTCAACTTCAACACTCCCTTTGGCAGTTGATTCCATTTTTTTTTTTCTAAGAAAAAAAGTCACAGGAACAGGGCTGGGGAGCTGTCCCCTCGCCCCTGTGAGGGTGTGAAAGCTCCACAGGGGGCGCTCTGCCGGGAGCTGGATGAACACACAGCATCACCATGGAGCGGGCTGAAGAGAGGGACAGGGCAGCTGCTTCTATCCTGTTGACTCTTCATTCACCTCCCCTCCTGGTCATGCTGTGACCCTGTGTGTGCTGCTCCTTCCCAACCAGGTTCTCATCCAGGGTCACTGTACTCACAATTACAGCTAAAACCTTAAGCAATAAAAAAAATGAAAAGCAGCAGGAACAATTGGGAACGTGACTAAAACTGAATATCATCTATGTGCTACTGAACTACAGAGGAACTTCCAAGTTGTAAATATTAAGCTTTTTCAAAATGTGTGATTTTTTTTCCTCCTATTTAAGGATGATTTTACACTTTAATGCTGCCATTGGGGGAAATCCTAGTGGGTACCACTGCATATTGAGATGTCAAATTAAAACCAAATAAAGAGGATAGTTATAAAGTTGAACTGAAAGTCCCAGCATTTCACTGGTATGTTAAGTATATGCTCTAGTTTTACTTTGTTTCAAACAAATTAATTCATCATGCAACTTTCACATGTATGAAAGAGAAGGAATTGATCATGTGTTTAGCTCAGCCCTGCTCCAGTTTCCATGTGATGTAACCTACAGAACTCTGCGTAATTCATTCCACCCCATGTTGCAAGCAACCACAGGAAGCAAGCTACTGGGATTCGTGGTGTAGTGAGGATCTCTCTCGTATGTTAGACCTCAGCACCTCTCTGCAGCCACAGCACATTTAATCCCTGTCACACTGCCCTGTGTAATTCTGGAATGTACCGTGTACTCCTCCATAAATATTTTATGCTTCTCTTTAGAGGTTTGTTTCTATTACCTCTAAAATACCAGGGAAATCGGGTTTTAATTGTTCCTTCCTTTCATGCATCCTGGTAAGATGGCATTTATCTCCTACCTGAAAATTAATTTGATTTTATGATTCTTAGTTTAACATACACATAGAGGGAAATTTTTATTTTGTTCCTCTACCTGATCCCCAAGTGTCCCCAAAGTGGCTTTATATTGCAAAAAAAAAAGAAAAAAGAAAAAAGTTTCGGTAGTGTTTGAATTATTAACCGCTCCTCAGAGGAGTTGCCATAATGGTTTTGTTGTTTAAGACTGTCTTGTCACATCCATGCTTAAAGGGAGAGTAATGAATATGGAAAGAACAAACCTGGTCCCTTCACAAATGTTTTTCCTAAGTGCCTGTCAGGCCCCGGCAAACAAATAAACCTGAACCCACACAAAGTTTAAGTAAGATTAAGTCTAACTGGCCTTTTGATTTCAAACAGTCCAAGAGTAGCAGAAACAATTTTTTTTCCCCACCAAAAAATATGCTTTCTCAGATCAGAGCTCTCTGAGTGGTGTTAGCATATGATTGACCATGTCTGCTGTGAGGCAAATCAACTCCTGCTGGCGAAGCATTTTGAATTTTTCTTTAATAACAAAAAAAATCTAAAGTATTTCTATTTCTTGATGTAAAACCACACACAAAAAATTATTTTGCTTGATAGCTATTTTGAGGTAAATTAACTAAAATGGCTGGTGTACCTCAACGCTGTTCTTTTTATGAGCCCCTTCACCCTGTACTGAATAGCTGAGGAAAATACAAAGCCCCTGATTTGTTAAGCTCAAAACATATTGTGGGTACAGCAGGATGGGGTGACAATTTACACAACCCGGGAAGGCACACTTTACAGCCCAGACTTGCAGCTCTTAACCTGGAAACTCAACAGCAGAGGCAATTCTGTTTTACTTTGTTCCCCTTCAAATGTGAAAGAAAGCAATATCTACTTTGTTACAAAACGGAGCAGGCAATATTTTATATTGCCATAGTCAATTATGTGAGGCTGTGTAACCTTTCCCAGCTATTATAGTCTTCACATCTTTCTGTGCTAATGTTGCCAACAATGCAGAAGCAGCTTCAAAGCCTGGCTGTACTGTTAGGAGAGGAGACAGCTGGCAGGGCTTACAGACGCAGCCGAGATGACCAGATTTCTAATTTATAAAAGTGGGACAGCACGCGTCAGGAGAACATCATCAGGGGTTTGTGAAGGTATCTCTCCAGCTATTTCCCTTTGTCAGGTAAAGACTTGTTTACTGAAAAAAATAAAATAAAAAGAAAAAAAATATCTAAAAGCTTTTGCTGAAGAGAAGCAGACAGGACAAAGAGGGGGGAAACCCAATTAAAAAGAATGCTAGGAGAGTTAATATTCAATTCAAAACAGTGTTGCTCTCCAAGGTGCTGATTGGAGAGAATTCCACTATGAAGGCACAGGAGAGATCTGGAACTCCTGGGTCTCACCTGCAAAAGCCATTTGACCTTGGACATAGTACAGCATCCATTAGGAGGAGGAAGTGATGCAAATATGAAAGTCCTGGGCTTCAGTCACCCACTGATGACTCTTGGGTATTTTGACAACTGTTCTCCATCTGATATCTCCTGTCAACTGGCACATGACTCCTGATGGCACCAGAATATTAGTATCTGGAAGAAGATGGGTCCTGTTCTGCTGAAGTGGGCAAACCACACACATCAACCTGGGGAGGAGGCAGGCTGTGGGCAGCAGGGACAACATGCACTGCCCATTAACTAAACCAACTCACACTCCTTTCAACACGGTCTCCTTCATTCTTCATTGTTTGTAGACCTGTTTTCAAACATGGGCCCATCTCATTGTCTGATTTCACAACTGGGAAAAAAATAAGTTGAGTAGATAACGAGTTTCTCCATTTCAAAAGGGAAATTTGGCTTCAGAGAGGTCATGACAGGTCTGAGGTCAGACAGCTAAAAAGTAGGATTGGGCTGAAAATTCTGATCTTTTAACCCTTACACCAATGTTCTTTCTTCTCAATTTTTCCAAGTAAAGCTGGGGGAGAACAAATAGTATGATTAACCACTCACAATTCTTTAGGGCTTCATATTTCAGATTTTTCCAGGGGAAAGCTGAGGAAAATGGTGCTACATTGTGTATGAATCAGAATGGAGCTTTCCTAGAATAATTTCAAGCTGTTTATACCATATTGCTTTGTTCTTGCAGACACATTACTTACAACTTATATAACAATTCCCCAGATCTTTAGAAGAAAATGGAAATGTAAAATATCCATCATGAATCATACATACTAAAAGCGCTGTATTAATGGCAATGCCTAATGCAGTTGTGCTTAAGTTCTGCAATATGTTAGTGTTCAAAGGCCTAATTGAGGAAATAATTCTTAACATAAGATAGATTCACACTAGGGGACCAAACAGATAAGCTTTTACTTAGCCCTTAATATTAGAGTTTCCACAAGACATAATAAAATAAGCCAAGAAGCAACCGTGGCCTGAAGAGAGACGCTCCCGAGTAGTAATGCAGACATGGTTCTGAGAGGCTTCCTCTGCTTTGGCTTTGGTTGGTTGCACACAGCTGGGCGGGGGGTGCCTAGACTACCACAGTAAGGTTTCCTGGGTGGCTTGTCCTGTTGACAGTGTTCTCCCTATTCTGTAGGTCACACTGCAGAAATATGAACACTACCTGGAAACTGGTTGTGGGTCCACATACAAATTTCTGGCATCTCATCTTGGTAACAAGATAACAAGTGAATCCTTCAAAGACTTTTCTTTGTTCTCGTGTCTTACATTTTTGAGACCTTCTAGGAAATGATAAATCCTTCAGGTAAATACTGACCCCAATTTCTATGGTATGTCAGGTCAAAGAGACAGTCCATTCACAACCTACCAAAACAGTTACCCTCCACATGCACAGGTTCTGCACCTGCAGACTGAACCAAGTGCA
This sequence comes from Marmota marmota marmota, assembly GCF_001458135.2. Classification (NCBI taxonomy): domain Eukaryota; kingdom Metazoa; phylum Chordata; class Mammalia; order Rodentia; family Sciuridae; genus Marmota; species Marmota marmota. The sequence goes on along the minus strand of NW_025999991.1, from coordinate 4,390,284 downwards.
AGTGGAAAATATTTGAAGAAAATTGCATCTACACTGAACCCATACAGACGTTTTCCTTGTCCTATGCCCTAAGTAGAATGCAAGAGCTATTTACATAACGCTTCAGGTTACATAACGCATCAGTTATAAGAAATAGATTTTTAAGGTATACAGGAGGATGCACACGGGGTAGACGCAAACACTATGTCATTTTATATAAGGAACTCGAATATCCTGGGGGAAAGAGGATCCTGAATCCAGTCTCCTGCAGATTCCACATGTACTTATGGAAACGTAGTAAAAAGTCTACACCAAAGAACATCGACTTCTACTTTCACTACATCCTTAGAAGAACCACTGCTACAAAGCCCCATTGTAAACATGAGAGTCGTCAGCTCTTATAGCAACCTACTAAAGTAAAGTTCATCTGACTATGAAATCTGATCGCCAGGTTGGTCTGTCCCTCCGCCTGGTGAGCTTCCTCCTTTACCGTTTCACGGTCATCCTCCCTGAATCGGAGTTCAATGACTCTGCATAAATATTTTCTCACTGCTTTTGACTTTCATCAGTTTAAATTGTTTTAAAATTTGGGGGCTGTAATTGGGACTGAACCCAGTGGCATTTTACTATTAAGCTATTCTCCCAAACATCTTTAATTTTATATATATATATATATATATATATTTTATATATACACACACAAGGTCTAAGTTGCTACTGGCCTCAACCTTGCAATCCTCCTGCCTCAGTTTCCTAAATATCTGGGATTACAGGTGTGCACTACCATACCTGGCTTGAAATTCTATGTAGTATCCACCAATGCAGCATTATTGTTAACAGGTGTTACTGTTAACAGGTGTGCCAGTGTGTAATCCAGAACATGAGCCTTTCCACTCCACAAATGAACCCAGACTCGTCCTTGGATCCTGACAGTAACCAACTGAATATCCTAGAATAGCTAGAATGATACAGTCAGAGGGGATCAGGATTTTTACCCCATATCTTTCTGATATCCACATTTTCACCCCACCCACTAGACTTTCAATATCTACAGTTTCCTCAGTTTATTTCTTCACCCAAGTATTCCAAAGCTTTCCAAGCAAAACTTCTAAATCCCTCAGCATCTACCTCAGCCACTTTCTCTCCCTCCACCATCTGGTTATGAGAGACTCAGAGATCTTTTTCTATTTTCTTTGCTTAAAGATAAAAATGATTCCATTTCTATTCTGCTAAAGCACAGTGTTGAAGTGGCAAGCAAAAAAATAAATAAAAAACACAGACCCCATTCCATACTTACCTCTCATGCACCACCTGGCATCATTCCAAGGTGAAGCCTCAGATCCCAGAAATGGGTTCCATCAGTGGAGGCCCAGCCAAGCACCTTCAGAGGTGTCCACCTAAGGTGGTTGCCTTTTTCTGCAACATCATCCTCCCCCACCTGGGAAGATGGGCTCCTCTAGCACCAGCTGAGGCGTGCCTGCTGGGCATGCTATTCAAGTGCACTCACTCAGCTTAAACAAGGGGGCCTAGAAACCCCTCATTTTTTCTGCCTTTTACATGCACACTGCCCCTTTCAAATGAATCCCTGATCTCACTAACCTGATAGATTTTCTGGTTAAAATGAAAAAAAAAAAAAAAAAAGACCAAATTCATTCTTGAACTTTAAGCTCCCCAGTGCCCTGAGATTTGAGGATGTCCGAGTATAGTCTTTATTGCATCCGTTTCTTCTGCCAGTGCCTAATGTTCAGTAGACTGAAACTTTATTTTATTTTCTGAAACCTGGTCCTTGAGTTCTCAAAAAAAAAAAAAATTCTCTCTCAAAGCTCTTACTTCTGCTATGAACTACAAAAGTCTATTTTGAAACTTGAAAGCTAAGAATTTCTTTCTCCTTATGTTTCTGTGGTACCACTATTCAGTGAACAATAAATGTGGAATTCATAGGAGGATAACTGTTTTTTTTTACTTAGCAAAGAGTCAATAAGACTGTCTTCATGTGTCATTGCATATTCTGACTTTAAATGTTACTCTGTTGTACAGTCACGTTCTATAAAACTGGAAGATCGAGGATCACGAGAGAGGTTTAACAATTGTGGCTTGATCTATTTGTTTTCCCAAATAAATCAGTCACCTGACTAACAGGAAGCCTCCTCATCCTCCTGAGGTCCTCATCTCTCCCTGCACATTTCAACTGTCCAGAACCACAGGCCTCACTCAGTGCCATGAGATCCGAGTCCTGGGCCCAGACACCAGCACCAAGCCCTGGAAACAAATGAGTGTGGTCCTGTTGTGCTCCTCCTTGCCACACCACATGGCTACCACGAGTGACCCTCTACCACCCGCTGTGTGACCCTGCCTGCAGAGACTAAGGTGCCCATTCTGGTCAGGATGCCAGGACAAGTCCCCACTAAGGGCCATGTTGGATGCTGCAGCTGAACAGTGTTTTAATTCACCCTCATGCGCAGGGTGGTCCTCACAGGGTGACCACGGTGTTCAGCTGGCTGAAGTAAGGACATTCTCCTGTTGTGTGTGTTGGAACCTTCATTTCCCAAACTCCTGCACCATGCCCCGAGTTCAGGTCACCAGTCTGGACTCAGAGTTTCTTAAATGGAAATTGCATTTTAAGACATTTCATTTCCTTTTCTGCCCCTGAACTTCAGCTAGTATTAGCAAAACCCCACCAATCCATCTTCCAACTGATCTTGGGGAGTTTGGGTGAATTAATCACCCTGAAGACTATGGATTCGTAAGTCAAACTGATCCATTTCCCCTCATGATTATCCTCATACCCCCCACCAACAAATGGCACTCGAGTAAAGTCCCAAGGAATGACCCTTGCATCCAACCTCCCCTTCAAAATAGCTGCTAACTTGACAACCTCAGCATGACCCACAGACAAGTGCCCAAAAAATATTCTCAAGGATGCAAGTACCTCCTTTCCCAATATATGGTCAGAATGAAGAGCGTGAGAGTCTGAACATGTTACAAGGTTTTTAGAAAAGAGACTCAACGGAAAAGATTCATGAACCTAACACAGGCACGTACAGTCATGTAAGTAGCCACTCCTAAACCTTCCCAGAGAGAAAAAGACTTTTTACCAACTGGGGAGTGAAGGGTTCTGACTTCACCTAGTTCTGCATCTGGAACCCCCTCTTATTTTTAAGATCCATTCTAGCCCCACACTCTGGAGCCCCAGAATGTTGTCTAGCTTGTTCACCGACAGCTGTTTATGACGTCTTCCACTTCAGGGACAGCAGGGGAACACACATTAAATCAGCCCCTTCTTGATGAATGTCCTTAGTTGGCCTGAAATTGGACCAGTACCATGGGAAGACCATTGTGAGGCAGAGTGCCCAACTGCAGGGACTGAGTAGGCAGGACACCATGACACTGCATACAGGTAGTGGCGGTGCTCCATCTCAGGCTGGAATAGGAAGGGGCTTTTGCTGTATTTGGACCCTTTTGATACTCTTTTGCAGCTTTGTACTTAATCAAAAGGAGAAGCACTTCAGCCAAGCTCCAACTAACTGTTTCATGGCAGAGTTGCATGAACACCTGACTTACTATCTTACAGGAAACGTGTAAGACAAGAGGAAATCTGTGAGGTCACAGGACAACAAACACTGGAAGCCTACACTCCTAGGACAGGATGCATTAAAGAAACCAAGGTATAGTACTGTCTACACATTAGCCACTGCCATGGGCCACTGAGCTGCTGTTAAAATACCACCATAGACTGGGTAGCTTGTCAACAAGCTGAAGGCTCAGAAGACCCAGGGCAGTGTGCAGAAGACTGGACGAGTATCGAGAGCCACTTCCTGCCTCACAGGGGACACCAGCTCCCTGTGTCCCCACATAGGACATTGATCCGACTTAGGAGTCCCCTCCCAAAGGGCCTCACCTCCTAAAACCATCACATTGGTGATTAGGTTTCAACACATGAATTTGGGGATGGACGTCAACTTTAAGAGATCACCACAAAATTTAATCTTTAATGATTTTTCATCTCACCTTCCACATGGTAAACATCCACACAGACGTGCTCCCTGGATCCCCATCACCACTCACTCGCACATCAGGACACATTGGTTATGGAGAAATAGCTTGCAGAGTCACCTGTAGGCCTCTATCATACAGAATGGTGTTCAGCACTAACCTAACTTTAACAAAAAATAAAGTTCTGTACAGTGCATATAGTTGGAGGAGAGAAAAGTAGACAAAAATAACTGCCAAACACCATAGCCTTGGAGAAAAATATTATTTGGACCTCTCAGTATTTCCACAGCATTCATTTTACAAAAGCCAGGCAACCAGGGGGGACTTTGTCTCCTCTGCATGACCACTTGCATCCTCCTTCCTGGCCTACATTTCACTGAAAGTCTTGCCTCTAGATACCTTGCCACAAGCTGAGAGGAAGAGATAATCTGTATTCATGTCACTATTGCAATAATCTAAGTGCAATTTTTATGTTTTAAATATTAAATATGCTAGATGATCTCTGAAAAGGGTACACCATGTATTGCATTATAATTTATTTTTTAAAAAAATATGCAAACCCAAGCATTCAATTATATTTTATTTTATATATATATATATATATAATGTCTCAACTGCATATCTGGAATACTGGAAGTCCTTCATTTATCATGCACACTCAGAAAAGATTTTTTTCTTCTTTTGACACATACACACAGGAAACCTGGCTCTCATTATCTCACGGAACTGTGTGCTTTCTTTCAGATCACCCTGTGCCTACTTTTATGGCAGTCACATAAATAAACAACACTCAGCCTCACAGCAAAGTGATGGAAGCTTTGTCAGCAGAACCTCATGAAGAACATTGTCTTCTGTTGAGAAAAAGGAATCGTAATTAAGAAGTAGAGCCGAGTCTGCAGCAGAGTCCTGCAGGAGCACAAGGCTCTCCTGCTCGGCCCGACGGCCCTTCCAGCATCGCCTTTCCATTCCACCTTCCTTCCTGTTACTCTGCCTCCATGATGTCGAAACTCCTGTCCTTTGAATCCCAGGTGAAATAAAGGTTTTCTAGAAGAAACAGTCTGTCTAAATTAAGTGTAACACGGGAGGCTTTTAGGAAGACATGAACTGTAAGACCTGCTGACCAATTATTATGGCAGGGAAGACAGAAAGCATTTTGACTATGTCACACAGGCTCTTGAGGGTGCACAAACACCAGACCACACCATTGCCCTGGCTCTCCACATCCTGGAACTTATTCAGAACACAGTGCATTCTGGTCAAGGAGGCTCAACAGTCAAGCATCCTGATAGAACTGAATTTTATATACATTGTTGAGCCGTAATCCCATTTTCAGAGTAGAAATATCACTCTCCTTGCTGAGAGGTGGGGGCAGTGGGTGACAGGAAGAGTTCTGACTCACTACCAGGAGGACTTTCAGGCATTTGGGATATATATGATATTAATATATATTATATAATATTGTAGAATATTACTCAACTTTAAAGAATGAAATTATGGCATTTGCAGGTAAATAGATGGATCTGGAGACTATCATGCCAAGTGAAATAAACCAATCCCAAAAAACCAAAGGCCTAACATTCTCTCTAATATGCTGATACTAACTCACAATGCAGGGGGGCCCACACTGGGTAGGAAAGAATACAAGTACTTTTCAATAAACAAAAGGGAATAAAAGGAAGGGAGGGAAAATAGGAATAGGAAAGATAGTATAATGCATCAGACATAACTTTCCTATATGCATATGTGAATACACAACTAAGGTAATTCTGTATCATTTACAACCATAAGAATGGCAATTTATGGGGCTATGTGACTCAGTGGTAGAGTGTTTCCTTGCACATGCTAGGCCCTGGGTTCAATCCTCAGCACCACATAAATAAAGATATTATGTTCAACTACAACTAAAAAATATTTTTTAAAAAAAATAATGGCAATTTATAATATATATATAATGTGTTGAAATATATTCTATTGTCATGTATAACTAATTTTTTTTAGAAAGCTATCAAAGATGATGAATTAAGATCTTGTGATAGAGATTATTGCTTTCTGACAAAATATACATTTATTTATAATATATTTATAATGTAAGTGTATTTTTCTTTCTTTCCCAAGAAAACTTTTCCTTCTTTGGCAACAGAAAGTTGATGTAGAGAGAGAAATCTTGTATTTAGGACAGGAAGATATACAATGCCAACTATTTTACTAATTTATTTTCTTTATTCCATGCGTTTTTCTCTTCCAATTAAAAAGCCATTTCCTAGATTGTAATTACTTCCAAAACAAACACATCATACTACTCCCCCTGGGTTAAGCAATCTGCAAAATTAAATTTCATAATGTTGATTAGATGGCTGGAAACTGCGTGTCCATAAATATCCATATACATTTATATAGAGAGAAAATGCAGTTTTACTCATTTTAAAATATGTTATTTTGGTGTGATCAAGTAATCTCAAGAATGTCTTATTACCCAGAAGGAGGAAATATAAGAAAATCTGACTCGTACACCTCTGCCATTGATGTGATCATTTCTACGGTTCCAGGATGTGATATATGTCACTAGACACATTGGGTCCTTTCACTCTCAGTTGCACTACAGAAAAGAAAGCAGTTCCTTGAAAGGGGGCTGTCTATGAGGTAGTTGTCACATGGTGAATTGTGTTCCCCACTAGATGCACACTGTAGTCCTCATCCCCAGAGTAACAGCATGTGGAGGCTGGCCTCTAGAGGGGTAACCACAGTTAAAGGTCTAGAGTAGAGCCCTAATTGGATGAATCTGCTTGTCCTTACAAGAGAAAAATACAAAGTGTTCCCTCTACCTCTTTGCAAAAACAGAGGAAAGACATTGTGAGGCCTCAGCAGGAAGACAGACAGCCCTCCACACTCAAAAAGAAAGCTTCAACCTGAAACCAACCCCGCCAACACCTTCTACCTTGGACTCCAGACTGTGAAGAAATAAATTTCTGTTGGTTAAGCCTCCACAGTCAGTGGTACTGGGTTATGGCAGCCAGCGCTGCATGCCTGGGCTGGGAAAGGAAGAGACGTTGGCTGACATTCTTGCAAAGAATGATGTGTGGGGAATGTGATCCTGGGGGCTCGTTTCCACTCGCAGCAAAAACACATCAAAATATCCCAGACAGGAGCGAGATCTGACCTCTTATTCCATGTTGTTAACACAAGGAAGAAAACAGAACAAAAGCAGGCCCAGTAATCTAGTTCCTTGTGACTTTAATACTTCTTGGCAAAGCAGAAAGTCACACAGAAACTTAGGGGAAATTTCATAGGTGTATAAATTGAGGCCAGAATTAGTTATTTTGGACATGAAATCCATTATTGGAAGTGACAAAAATACCAAAGAAATTTAGAATGTCTCATTTAACCTAAACCTAAAGTTCCTCTAGTCAATTATTTAATCTTTCTTACTTATTCTAAAATAAATGAGGAAATTGTTCATGGACTTAAAAAGAAATGTTTGATCTTGCTTCCGTTTTTAATGTTGAAAGTACAAGAAATATCAGGAAATGGAATTCAACACCACATCACAAATCAAGGCATCGACAATCACATAGCTATGAAGAAAAACCCATCATCTTGAAGCAGTTGATGAATCCCTCCTCTCCTTAGGGGCCCGACTCCCACACACCATGCTGCAATCCAAACACTCGGGCAGCTGCCCTTTGGTCTGGGGACCTTTATTTTTTTAATGGCAGTTCATACAGCATTTTTGTGTTTGTAATTTTTCTTTAGTCACATTTATCTAAACAATTGGATGATTCCACAAAACCTAGATTTCTATCTTCTCGTCAAAAAAAAAAAAAAAAAAACATGTAACAACTATTAGAGCTGACCAACAACTTCCCTTTATTTGGGCCTGACACCCCCATGCCCCACAAAGCCTAGCAAGACCACTTTCATTTCTGTTACCTTTCTTATTCTTCAGGCATTTGTGTGTATAATTTCTGTAATATTGGGAGATTTTTTTTTTTTTTGCGCAACGATCAGCTACACTGTTCTTTCCTCTCCGTCCTTATATCTCCTTCTCTGAGCAGCCCCACCATAGATGGCAACAACTGGCCGACAGCGGGAGCAGGAGAAAGAAGAGCCAGCAGTCATAAAGCTGACCGGACAAGTGCGTCCTGCACAAGGACATTAAAGTGGAGGAGTTAAAGTGGGAAGAAATACAGCAATGCATATTCTTTAAATTTTTACATGATCTATATACATGTTCTGTGGTACAGCATCTATTTGCAACATCAGGGAACAGGAGATGTGGTTAGAACCTACCGCCTTCCCGCATCAAAATTATCCTAGAGGAAATCTAGGCCTGGGGTTGGGCTAGAAGATACACACCCCAGCCTCACACCCAGCTCCTGTTTGAGAAAGAGATTCAGTAGCACCAAGTAGATGAGAAAGGGGCCAAGGTCCTGAACGCCACCTCCACACAGAGCATCAGTCTCTCCTGATGTGGGAATGACAAGAGAAAAGGTGGGGTGGCCATGGAGAAAATCCTGGAGGGGCTCACAGAAAAACTGCAGAAATTTGGAAACAATTTCCAGTGTGGAAAGGGAATGACGTTATTCCAAGGATTCTGAACACAGACCTAAAAATAACACAAAAACAGAGGCAATAGCCAAGCACCTGGCACACGCCTGTAATCCCAGTGGCTCAGGAGGCTGAGGCAGGAGGATGGATAGCTCAAAGCCAGCCTCAGCAAAAGTGAGGCACTAAGCAACTCAGTGAGACCCTGTCTCTAAATAATAGGGATGGGGATGTGGCTCAGTGATCCAGTATCCCCAAGTTAAATCCCCAGTACCAAAAAGGAAAAAGATCAGCCATGTTGCATTGCTGAACAACCCTCGGCCATCTGGAAGTCTGTCTTCTCCAACTGAAGCTCTGTGCAGATAAAATGTCTCTCCCCTGCTCCCGGCAGCTACCAGTTCTGCTTTCTGTCTATGACCTTGACTACCCTAAGGACCTCATAGAAGCAGAAACACTTAATATTTGTCCCTTTCTGACTGGCAGATCTCACTTGGTAATTTTAAATGAAAAAAAATAAAATAAAATAAAAGGTAAACTTTATCCTATATTTTACCACCACAAAAAAATAAAAGGACTCAAGAAACCTTCTCTTTTGAAATAGGAGTAGAAAGGCCTAAGTGGGAAATGAAGCAGCAGTAGTACATGTTGATAAAGGCCATCAGGACAGAAGATGGGCGGGCTAGGCAGAATGGCAAGCACATTTTAGCATGGAAAAGAAAACACTCAGGTTGGCCTTGTAGTTGGCAGAGATTTGTTGGACATGACACAAAGGCACCAGCAATGAAATACAAATTTAGATAAGTTGAGGTTCCTAAAATCCAAGGCTTTGTGCAAAGACAGTCTCTCAGAGTAAAAGAATTAAAAGCAATATTTTAAGGCATCTCTCTGATAAGGTATTAATATTCACAGTATAGAGATAATTCCTACAACTCAACAACAACCAAAGTCATTGATCAAACATGATTAAACAACGAACAAAGTCCTCACAAGGCATTTCTCCAAAGAAGATACACTACAGCCAATACTCACATAAACAGAGGCTCAGCCTCCCTATTAGGGAAACACGGACCAAACCACCATGAGATGCCACTTCACACCCACTAGAGGGGCTGCTATCAAAAAAAACTGAGAACAAGTTTTGGAGAGAATGCTAATAATTGGAAACCCTGTATACTGTTTGTAGAAATATAAAATGGCTCAAGCTGGGTGCATACCTTACAATCCAGTCATTTGGGAGGCTGAGATGGGAGGATCACAAGTTCAAGTTCAGCCTGGCAATGCAGCAAGGCCCTCTCTCAAAATAAAAATAATTAACTAATTAAAAGGTCTGGGGATGTAGTTTAGTGGTTAAGTGCCCTGGGTTGAATGCCTGGTAGAACAAAGGAAAAGAGGAAGGGAGGAAGGGGAAGAAATACAAAATGGAACAGCTACTGTGGAAAACAGTATGGTGGTTCTCTGAGAAATTGGAAATGGCGTGGACACACGATCCAGCAACTCCTCTCTGTCTATATAAAAGCAGTGCCTCAGAGACATTTGTACACCAAGATCCATAGCAGCATTATTCACAATAGCTCAAACACGGAAGCAACCCAGGTGCTCATCAGTAGATGAATGGATAAGCAAAACCTGACATGGGCAGACGGTGCAATATTCCTCAGCCTTAAAAAAAATTCTGACATTTCACAACAGGGATGAAATTTTAGGATGTTATCCTACATGAAATTAGCCAGTCAAAGACAAATGCCATAGGATTCCAGTTATGTGAGTTACACAGCATTGTAAAAATCTGAGTACTGGTCAGGGGATGGGTGAGGGAGGATGAGAGTTGTTGATTTTTAAGATGAAGAGTCCTACAGACAGACAGATGGTGGTAATGGCTATATCACATTATAAGGGTTTCAATCTCTCTGATCTGGATTCTCAAAAATGATTAGATAGTATTTTGCTTGTATTAAAAGTTGGATAAATATTACATTGTAGGTAATATACAGCTGCTGCTCTAGGAAATGGAGTATGGCGAAAAGGCGAGAAGCAGATGGGCCAGAGGGCCAAGGTGGAGTGATCCTGGCAGGAGTGGGCAGTAATTAACAACTTTACAACTCCCTGTAGGGAGGGGCAATGCCCGAGTCAGGCTACCTTAGCAACAGGTTGGAGTAAGGCAGGCTATCTTGGCAAGAGTGGAGGAAGGACTCTGAACATTTCTGTACCTTTCTCTGGATCTGACCCTTGCCTATGCCACCTGTCTAACTTGGACTTGAATGGTATCCAGGGGCTTATCAGATTATCCTCCTATTATCCTATCCATGAGCAAGGGCTGAAATTTTGCATAATTAAGAATTTTAAAAAGAAAAAGAATGTGTATGGATAAAAAAACAAAATTTAGGATTAGAAATAAAATAGTTATCTTACTGGTTTGGGGTTTGTTTTGTTTTGTTTTTGTTGTTGTTGTTTTGGCGAGTGTGATACTGAGGGTTAAAGAGAGGGTTGCTCTACCTTTTGGCTACACCTTCACCTTCAATGTTTTATTTTGAGACAGAGTCCCTCTAGGTTGCTGAGGCTGCCCTCAAACTTGGAATCCTCCTGCCTCGGCCTCCCATGGCGCTGGGACTACAGGCATGAACCCCAGGCCTGACTCTGTGTGACTGTTTACCTTTCCACAATCAAAAAGTTAAAGCTCAAGTTAGGAAGAGAAATGTCTCCATGAAAGTCCCAGGGTACTTTAGTACCTAAATCAGGTTAAATATAAAGACTCACAAAATTATCAAAAAATATTGTTTTGCAAAACAAAGGTAATCAATTTGTCCTTCCAGATAGAAAATGTGAAAAGTAAATAATCATAAATAATCCAGGGAAAAATCACATTATTTGAAGAAAATAAAACATAAAAATCTATTTTTAAACAAAACATGTTTAAAGAAATAAAATTATGCTCAAGGGGAAAAAAAAACAGGAAAGAAATTTAAACCTTTTAAAATAAGATGCTACTTGAATAATGGAATGATTACTGTTTCCCTTCTGTGTCTTCACTTTCCAAACTGCTTTTAATAAAATAACTTTTTCTTATAAATGTTACAGTTTTTAATAGCTAGTCTTTCTCTTGCCCAGCTCTTGCACATACCCAAAATTTTTTCTAGTGAAATGATACTGCATTTTTGTTTCTTTATTCATACCCCATCTTATTAAATATAAATGTGTTCTTCTGAAAATACTTTGGTATTGAAATAAACTGGATACAAAAATATCACCAACCTGAAACCTAATTTCTTTAAATCCAAAAATTCCACCAAAAGGGGTCTCAGTGCTGCACACATCAATAAGGTTGATTATTTTGTGGATCACAATTAGAAGTTCCATAAGCTATGGAAGGTTTAATTTCTGTGTCTCCATTTTATTATTCTGGTGCTATTCTGATTATTACTGAAACTGTAGTAATTGTGTTTTTAAAAAGCTTTCAAGGGGCAGGGGCGTCTGTTCCATAATGAGAAGCCCTCCCAAATCCAGACCTGGATTTCCTATGAACACACTCTCAGTGTAGCCTCTTTCTTAATAAAGCATCTGCTTTATGGTTTGCCTCAGACTTCAAACTATTTTCTTGTTACACACTTTTTAATCTCATCACGGCTTCTCCTTGTAACCGTTTCTTGTGCTGCTGTAATTTTCGACTGGCCTTTTTAACTCCGTCCTGTGCGAGGGGACAGCACACCTGGCCTTCAGAGCCTCCACTCACTCTGCAGGCAGCTCCGGCACCTGCATTCTTCCGGACGTTCCTTCCCAGGATGTTTTCTGTCCTTACTGTTTGCAGCTCTTCACTTGGTGCTCTGAAATGATTTATCATCCCTGTTGTCCTCAAGAATCACTTTTGTTCTAATTGCAAAGCTAAGTAAATTGGATTCCATCACTGTCACTTTGGAAACTTCTCTCTCAGTTAAACATCTCTATGGCCTAGACAGCTTGGAAAAAAATAAGGTCAGTCCCACTCTATTGCAAGAGCCTTGCAAAGTATCATGAGCACAAAGGGAATCTTTTGTAGGCACAAATAAACCTTTGGCCAAGCTTACTCCTATAAATGTTTTTCATGTGCATTTAAATATTTTGGTTCTCACCATTGCTACCCTCAAAACTGTGACACACTGAATACAAAAAATAGACAACGGTGAGGCCATATATAAAAACAGAACTCTGACCCACAGTCTGCAGCAGCCAGCCAAAGGAGCCAACCTATTAACTACCAGATGTTCAGAAGGTCACACCAGTATCTCAAACAGGAAGCCAAACAACACCCCTGAAACAAGTGGTCCAAAATGTACAGGCCTTGATTAACAACAAACAGCTTTCCTAGTTTCTGCCCTCACATCCAACCTAGAAACAGCCAAAGAAAGCCAAATATGCATCCCTCACCACCCCTAGGATGCCCCACTTCTAGTCACCCCACCCCGCGTTCCTCCAATCAGGGTGTCCTGGAGCCACCCTTGTCCCCACTACAAAGTTTACCACGCCCTGTCTGCCTTGTGTCTCTGTCAAATGCAAGTGATGATGGCCAGCTCCCCTGGTAGAGCAAGCTCTGGATAAATCACCCAGCTGGTTCTCATTTGGGTGTTCTCCATTTATATCCAAATTCGCTTTCCAAAACTCTGGTGGAGCCTCATTTTTAGATATGTGAAGACTAAAATGTCCACCTGTTTTTCATTGTATTATTCCTGGAGGTGTAACACGGACACATCCAACTGTTTGCTGTATCTTTGGTGGAAGTCAACCTTATTATGGTCGCATACTTTACATAAAATAACTATTGTCTGTTTATCTGAAGGCTTATGTATTTATGAGCTCGAATGGACCAAGGGCCTGCTCTGTGCCAGGCACTGGGGAAGCAGAGATCACTAAGGTGGGACACTAACTAGATGTGGGACACTAACTCCCATACCTTCCTAACCCACCACTACTTCAGGGAGTGGCAGAGCATGGCCTCATGGCCTTCACATGCCAGATTTAGTACAAGGGGTGGACTATTCTCTGCCTACCAGCCAAAGAAGGGGGTTCTCCTCAGGCTGCACCAGCTGCCGCCTGGGGAAGTAGTTCAGGAAGATCAAAGCCAGGCAGCCTTCCTGATGACTTAGACTCTGAAATGCTCTGGTTTCCAGAAATAGTGGTCGGAAGGCTAAGGGGAGAAGAGCGGAACACCAGGTGCCGGACGGAAACAGCCTGCCTTGTGCTTCCAGGAAGCTTCCTTTTTATCCGAGCCAAATGTAGGGCTGTCCTTTGAGTCACCCACAAAGTCAAAGCAGAGCGTGGATCAAAGCTCAGGACAGATTGAAAGAACCAGAGGAAAGCCCTTCTGGACCCATAACCTTCCCCACCTAACAGGCAGACAATGCTGGCCACTTCGGGGGCTACCGTCTCTCCTGCAGTAGCTCAGCCAGCCTTTCCCCAGGTTACCCCGAATGCAAAGAGAAGCCCATCGGTATCACTGATATGAGCCCTTGGCTGCGGCACTTTGGCTCCTGCCTGAAGTGTGCAGGTGTACAAATCCGAGTTAGAACCCAAAACGCCCATACCTCTGCCCCTCCCCTTAATTCTCCCCCCATTAGAGAAAAAGGGCTATTTCTCCATACAAATACACACACATACACACCCTACATATGTATGCATATATATATGAGGCCGAGATGTATGTGACAGCAGCCTCCAAGCAAGGTTATTACAGAACAAGCCGCATAACAATGAGGTTGAAGTAGTCTTGGAAAAAAAAAAAATCATGACAATTAAGAGGAAGAGTTATGTGGCAAAGTATCACGCCGTTCAATGCCAGGCTCCGCCAGGAGTTCTGATACCAGAGAATTACTAATTAGCCTGCGTGCTCAGTTCCCTCATTTGTTTTGGTTTTCGCTTAACCTGACTGGAATGCAAAATTCCCTGTTGGGGGCGGCTGCTCAAGAAAAGCATTAAGACTTCTTATCATGCATCCTGTAGGATTTTTCCCCCCAAAGCTATACTTCCAGGGGCGTGTGCTGCTGGCTGTCTAGCTGAAAAGAGATATTTGTAAATCTCACTATTAGACCCAGCATGAGCATTCAAGAATATGCTAATTTCAGTCCCTAACCTCTGTGCGCCTGTCAAGTAAGGGCATAAAACTCACACTGGAGGCAGATTCTAAAATGAAAATCTTATACAAAATATTTCAATTACTCACTAACTCCTGCAGCTTCTCTGGGGGCATCTGGAAGGTGTATGTACAGAGATTACCTAGGTGCAGGGACCCTAATCATTAATACAGGGCTGGAAGACACTTGCAGGAAATATTTTTCCTTTATCCCTGTCCAGATGAATGCCAGTGTCCTTTATCTTTCATAACTGGGAAGAGCATGCCAGGTGCCCTTGGTGATTCTTCCCCTAACCCTTAACATGTATACCTCCCCACTGTTTGGTTTTGCTATCAGCCCATGCCTGCACCAAGAAAAAGGCTTCCAACGTATAAAATTAGGACACGGGTTGTTTAAGACGGTCCACTTGAACACACATATGTCTCCTAACTTGAAGGGTTTCATTATACATCCCTTATACCCGTAAACAAAATCAGAATGAGATATTCATGACTCCTGCACAAGAAAATAAGGAAACCTCATCTGAAAGTCACTTGCAGGTACCGTGTGATTTCTAACCTCGCCATCTTAATGACTCTGGGCTGATTCAAACTTCCCTTCCACTGAGCCTGCACCAAAGCATTTCATGTTCTTCCAGATTTTTTATAGGTTCATACTTGGTAATTAATTCCCCAAGTGTAATATAAAGCTTGGCTAATACAAACGTCCAGGCTCCTGGAAGCAGCCGGCTGAGCAGGTGACGCAGGTGAGCAGATCAGCGGCGAGGATCTGATTGGAAAACGGGGCTGAGGCCGAGGGGCTGGGAGGAACAAGGGAACGAGGCTGCAAAAAATCAACCAAGCAACTCTCCCATTTCCAGAGAAAGCAGGATTCACTGGCTAGATTAAAAATGGCCAAGAAATTTTATTGCCAGCTTATTTCCACAATGTAAACATTATTAAATGAAAAGAAACAAGAACCCAATTCAGCTCCAGTGTGAATGTAAATAACAATAACAATGCAGCAGCACACCACGCCTGACCTCCTGGGTCTCGGGCTCATAAACCTCCTCAGCTTATGATGACAAATGCTCCCGGGTAGGCTGTGCCCAGGACCCACGAAACCACACACAAAACTGAACAGCCCCCAAACTTCGGCTCTTGTTCACTGTGCAGATGGGAATGAGATGAGGAGGCTGTCTTCGCAGAGTGGCGCTCCCATTTCAAATTCTTTCCCAAAAAGCACCTATCTCGACTATTATCTATTGATTCAGAAAAAAAAAAAAACAAAACTGGAAAAGTCAGTGCTCTTGGAAATCTTAATTTTTTTTTTTCGAAATTATTAGAACCAAGCACATAGGATCAACTAGCTAAAACTAATTCCAGCCCATGGGCCTAAAAACAGCTACTAGAGCAAATGCTCACCCAACACCACAATCTCATGACTCAGTCAGTTGGAATAGCCTTAACGTTGGTCACAGGCCTCAGGAATTGTATAAAGTGGCAAGAAAGCGAGATTTATTTAAAAAATATAGAGATTGCACAAACACTTGTGTAAATAGAGTACAGGTTTATTTTCAAAGAAAAGGGAAATGGGGAAGGAAATGAGTTTTTAATAAAGATATTTATGTGGGCAACAGGGACTCCTGCTAAACTTAAACGAGCAAGACCCTGAGAAGAGGCAGGGACATACTCCAGTTAGGTAGAGTGGCACAGGAAAGTGCAGGTCATAACATGGCTGCACAAGTGAACAAGGAAAGCACCTGTCACTTTCTTACACACGAATAAACGATGTAACAAAGAATTCTACTCAGGAGAGCCACAATTTTTTTAAAATAAACTTTAACACTTATAAATGAATCTCTTAAGGGTGCAAGATGCAGATAAACATTCTGAAATGTTTAAACATTCTCAACTACAAGCTGAGTAAGTGGAGAGACAAATCCATTCCCGTCTGAACCAACTCAGGGCTGACACTGTGGATGACTCTCCTTAAATTAATTCATGTGTTCAGTGCGAGTTCAGTACATGTCCCGATTTCTATAGAACTTTACAGAATTTGTCAGGCTGATCCTAAAAGTCATGTAAAAAGAGAAATGCAACAGAAAGAGCAAACATGTTTTGAAAAAGGAGAAGGAGGAAATGTTTGCTGTAATAGAGCAATGCAAGAGATTAAATGTCATGGGTAAAGGTGCTGCAAAGGACCAACAGATCAACGGAACAAAACAAAGTATTGAGAAACAATCCCAGGTCTTTAAAGCTAAAAATATTAAAGAGAGGCCTTACAAATTAGTGGAAAAGGATGTACCATTCAACTTGCCCCCTGAATGTTGGGACCATTTGCCTATAAATTAGAAAAAAAAAAACAAAATGCAAGTTTAAATTCCTGTATCTCATTAATAATACACATCCATTCTCAATGCACTAAAGGATGCAGTGTGAAAATCAAAACTCTGATAGTGTGGAGAATTGTTTACAACCTTAGGGAGAGGCAAAGAGCTTTCTTAGACCCAAAGCAAAGGAGCAAGAGGGAAAATGGAGAAATCCAATCACATAAAATCTAAAAAAATCTCTCTCTCTCTCTCTCTCTCTCTCACACACACACACACACACACACACACACACACACAAAATAACATCGGAAATTTAAAAATGGCTGAGGCCGCTCCTCCCTCCACCCAACTTCCCAGCTCGAACATAGTTCTTCTTCCCTTCTCCTGCTGAGAGCTGGGGACAGTCCTGAGATGGAAAGCAGCAATGCAGAAGGCAGCAGCCTGGAGAAACAATGTCACACTTAAGGAAACACAGGACACAAGCTCAGGGCAAGAGCTAGATCCATTTCCTGCCCCACAATCCCGAGAGAGAGATTGAGCTGAGCTGCCAGAACAAGGTCCGTTTGCAGAGTTTTGTTTTGTTTCACCAACTAGATGAGGTATGGCTACAACTAAGTCACATTTTTCAAAGCAGAGAAAAAGAAGAGAGAATGGAATTCTTCCCTCTTCTAATATCCCTGCAGGAAAACTGCAAATAGGTGGTCCAGGAGAGCCCAGTTCATTCAGAGTGGAGCAAGCTAGATGAAGGACCTGGCAAGATGGAGCCGCGATGCAATAAGGAATAGGGAGGAAGAGGTAGATGAAGTCTGTTAATAAGTGAATAACATTCACCACAGGAAGGAAAAATGTAGGCAAATAACTAAAAGAACTAAAAATCTGTAACCAATCTGAACTTAATGTGTAATGACTCCAATAACTAAACCACAGGAACAGAACTTTATAGCATCCAAACACAAAACATGTGCACATGCACACATACCAAAAACAGAAAATGGTAGAGACCCCATAACAAAATGCTTTTCAGCATCTCTAAACCAGACAATGTATCACTTTGATGTGAGAAATTTGGTCTTCATTCTTTCACATCAATAACTATGAAGGAGAGGGATTCAAGATGGCGGCGAGAAGGCGGCTGCATTCCTAGTCACTCCATGGCTTCTCCGAGAAATGGGTTAAAGAGGGATTTCACTAAAACAATATTGGACACTCAGAGTGTCGTAAAGACTCAGAAAATGGAGCGCATTAAAAAAAGAAACATTACAGTTGCAGTAGCCGTGGTAGCAGTGATAATGGCGCTGGTTCAGCACAGGGCAGGGGAAACAGACACAATGGACAGATTTAGTATGGAAAAACCTAATCAGAAAAGCAGCCCATGCTTAGCTGATCAGCAGCTACACTGTGTACTGGTGCTTAAAAAGTGCCCGGTGTTTCCCAATCGGCCATGGAGAGCCGAAGTGGAGCCACCTTGAGGTGGCCATGCTGCAGCTGCTACTGTGAAGCTAGGAGATCTGTGCAAACACGGCTACACGGCCCTGGCAAGTGTTTTCTGTATAGCATAGTGTGTACCTGGCAGGACAGGAGCAAGACAGGCACAGAGAGTATTTTTCCCCAGAGTATTCAAGTTGAAAAAACAAAGCCGAGCCCAAATCGCTTCCTCCCTTTGGTCTGGTGGCTCACATGAGCAGCTGAAGTGAGCCTCTGGCTCAGATCCTTATCTGAATGGGCAGGTGTGAGTACACTCAGGAACTGACACAGGAACCTGGAAAGGCTAGGTTCATGGGCAGCAAACAAGGTGAAGGATGGGCTGCCCCGGCCCCACACAAGAAGAATTCTAGGGAGGCTGCTCCCGATATCTAGACTCCCAGCAGAGATCTGCAACTGCCAAGCCTTAGGAGTGTGCTGATCCAATCTCTCCAGAGCAGGCACCACCCAGCGAACCACTCAGAACTTGGTGTGTGTGTGTGTGTGTGTGTGTACACACACACACACACACACACACACACACCTACCCCCTAGGGACTGCATCGGTCTGGTCTGTGCAAATAAATTCCAACTGAAAGCACTTCCCATCCCATTCTACCTCATACTGGGAGAAGAGAAGCTGAGAATTATTTGAACCAGGTTCAGTTTTATGCCACTCCAACTGGGGTTTGGTGAGCAACACAAAAAAGGAAGGGGTTAACAATCCCAGCTCGAGTTCCTGCTCTCAGTACCTGGCTCTAGAAAAACCAGACAGACATAGACAATGATTATCTATTCTCATTGACTATTTTGACCATCTCAATGAAAATAATTATTTTTTCCTTAAGGATCTTTTGTTTTTTGAGGTTTGTGTTTGCTGTGCCGAGTGTTTAATGGACATATATACATATGCATATTTATGGCTTCTCTCTCATTTTTACCAGTTTTTAAATGTTATTTTTCCTTGTCTTGCCGTTTGAGGTTTAGGATTTTTGATCAATATATTTTGATTTGGTTTTGCATCGTTTTTCACTTGTCTGGTTCTTTTATTATTTTTTTCTCCTTACAAAATTCTGTTCTTTATTCTCACTTACTTCATTTTTTTCTCCTACTTTATAACCATTGCATCCTGCATCTCTTCTGCATTCTCTCTTCACTTTTTGAAATTATAAACTCTTTTCTATCTTCCTATGACATTTTCTTTTCTCTTAATTAACTGTAATCTTACCATATTTTAGCACAAATTGGCTTGTATAATTCCTGCCCTACCATCAATGTTGTTGTAATTATTGCTGCTGTGGATGAAAGTTTATGCCTGTTTGCTTTAATGCCAGATATAGTTCCATGGTTACTTGTTTTTGCTGTTGGCAATTATTGATGCTATCATTTGTGGGGTTTGTGGTTATTAACAATGTAGATGTTATAGTAGAAACCAAGCCTTTAGTTTAATGCTGTATATCGTTTACACTGATTGTTGCTGTTCTTTCCCCCTATTCTGTGAGTGTTGGGAAACTACAGGGATACTACAAGTTCACAGGATAGAAATTCTGCTCCTGAACTAAACCAAAAGATAACACACCTTGCTCCACACACAAATTAATGACACTCAATCTTCAGCTATACTGTAATACAAAGATGCAAAGAATAGAAGAGATAAAAACCCAAGATAATGACCAGACCCCAAGTAGAAATAGCTAGGAGAGGGCCCCCAGGCTCCACCTATGGACATCCATTGTTATAGCAAAATCAGAGAGAAATAACACAGTCTGTGAATATCAAGCCTATAAGGGTGTCTCAATCCAGATCACACTAGAACACTTCGGCAAATGAAGACTGTGCCCTACAAAGGTCCAAACATAGGAGTGAAAAGAGAAATATCTCCCAACAGATGCATAAAACCCAACATATGAATACAAGAAATATGAAGAAAAAAAACAAGCTAATACAATACCTTCTAAAGTTGTTAGTTCACCAGCAAATGGCCACCAAAATATTGAAGAAAATGAAATATTAGATAAGGAATTCAAAAGAATCATTTTTAAAAATGAATGAATTTAAAAGAAATGCAGAAAAACAACTGAATGAATTAAGAATGTCAGTACACAATATGAATGAGAAATTAAATAATGAGACAGAAATATTAAGAATAAAACAGAAATCTTGGAAATGAAACCCAATAAATCGAATAAAATGTTCAGTTGAAAGTCTAATAGAGTAGACCATGCTGAAGACAATCTCAGAGCTAGAAGGTAAAGTGACCAGCCCTGAACATTCAGACTATATTAAAGAAAAATTAAAAACCATGGTCAGAATATAAAAGAATTTTGGAACAACATGAAGAGACCTAATTTAAAAATCACTGGAATTGAGGTATGTTCTGAGGTAGGGGTGAATGGAATGGAAAAACTCAGGGAAATGATAACAGAAAAAGTCTGAAACTGTCAGAATGAGATGGACATTCAGATACAGGAGGCAGATATATTCAAAACCCCAAATAGACAAGACCATAAAAGAACCTCTCCAGAACATATAACACATAAATATCAAAATGTCTAAATACAGAACAAAGGTAGAATTTTTAAAAACTTGAGAAAAATGTCATGTCACATTTAAAGGCAAGCCAATCAGAATCACTACTAATTTCTCAGTACAAACTTTATCAAACCAGGAGGGCTTGGAACAATGTGTTTCAAGTCCTGAAAGAATAACTGTCAACCTAGAGTTCTATAATCAAAGATAAATAAAAACCTTCCCAGATAAGAGACTAAAAGAATTCATTATTACCAAACCAGCACTATAGAACTGAAATACTACATACAGAAGAAATAAAAATCCAACCACAGAGATCACAAAAAATAAATCTTATTTGAAGAGTAGCTAAGCAAATGAGAAACAAGACCAAATTAAAAATAAACAAATCAAAATAGCAGGAATAAACATCTCTTTATAATAACATTGAATGTAAGTGATCTCAACCCTCTAAGACACAGGCTGGTAGAATGGATCAAAAAACAAGACCCAACTATATGTTGTTTGCAAGAGACCTTACAGACAAATACAGCTACAGGCTGAAAATAAAAGGATATAAATTGATATACTATATGAATGGTGTCCAAAAACAAGCAGGAGTAGCTTGTATCTGACAAAGCAGATTTTAAACCAAGATTAATCAGAAGACACAAAGAAAGTCACTTCATATTGGTAAAGGAAACAATCCAACAAGAAGATATAACAGTAGCTTGGCATGGTGGTACACACCTGTAATTCAAGCAACTCCGGAGGCTGAGGCAGAAGAATTGCAAATTCAAAGCCAGCCTCAGCAAATTGAGGCACTAAGAAACTCAGTGAGACTATCTCCATAATACAAAACAGGGCTTGGGCTGGGAATGAGTTCAGTGGTTGAGTGACCCCGAGTTCAATCCCCAGTAGCCAAAAATAAAAATAAAATAACAGTAATAAGTATTTATGCCCCAAACATGGGTATAAATAATTAAAAGACACTTCTCAAATGGAACCTCCAGCTAGATCCCAGAATAATAATACTGGGTGATCTCAACACACCTTTCTTACCATAAGATAGGTCATACATAAATTCAGTAAAGACTCTTTTGAACTGAAAAATATTATAAAATGGACCTAATAGACACTTATAGAATATTTCATCCAACAATTGCTGAATACACTTTCTTCTCAGTTGCTCATGGAACCTTCTCTAAAATAGAAGATATTTTAGAACACAAAGCAACTCTTAGCAAATACCAAAAAAATTGATATTATTTGCATCTTAACAGATCATAATGAAATGAAATTAGAACTCAACATGGTCATGAAACTATAAACACAGAACTTAAATACTACACAGTAGAAACTATATAAACACATGGAGATTAAACAATACACTTTTGAATGATGAATGGGTGATAGAATAATTTCAATAAAATTCTTATATTCAAATGATAATATAATACAATATACCCTAACCTCTGGAACACTATAAAGTCAGTTCTAAGAAAGTTTATAGCTGTAAGTGCCTACATAAGAAAATCTGAAAGATTACAAATATATAGTCTAATGATGCATCTCAAGGCCCTCAGAAAAAAACAAGCCAATTTCAAAACTAACAGAAGGAAGGAAATAATTGAAAAATCAGAGCTGAAAGCAATAAACCTAAGAATAAAAAAACAATACAAAGAATCAATGAAATAAAGAATTGTTTCTTTGAAAAGATAAACAAGGTTGATAAGCCTTTAGACAAACTAATAAAAAGGAAGAGGGAGAAAAATCAAATTAATAAAGTGAGTTGAAAAAGGAGAAATCACCACAGACATCACAGAAAACCAACAGATCATTGGGGACTATTTTGAAAACAAGTTCCAACAAATTGGCACACCTAGAAAAAGTGGATACATTTCTAAATAAATATAATCTGCCAAAACAGATTCAGGAGGACAGAGAAAACCTAAATAGACCAGTAACTTGTAATAAGATACAAGCAGTAATAAAAATTCTTCCAATAAAGAAAAGCAAAGGATCAAATGTATATGCAGATGAATTCTAATAAATCTTTAAAGGAGAACTAATGCCATTATTCCTCAAATTATTCCATGAAATAGAAAGGATTGAATACTTCCAAATTCATTATATGAAGCCAACACAACACTTGTACCAAACTAGATAAAGACACAAGACAGAAAACTACGCCAATACCTTGATAAACTTAGATATGAAAATACCTTATATAGTAAAAATAGTAATAAACTATGTTCAACAAAATATTAAGATGAGAAAGTTGGTTTTATTCCAGAGATGCAAAGATGGTTTAATAGATGCAAATCAATAAACAAAAGTCATTGCATTAACAGAATTAAGAACACAAGATAATTTAGTAATCAATAGATGCAGGGAAGAACTTTGAACAACCTTATCACCCATTCATGATACCACACTGAAGAAACTGGGGGTAGAAGGACTCTACCTCAATATTATAAAGGCTATTAATGAAAAACCCAAAGCCAACCTTATAGTAAATGGAGAAAAACTGATTGGATTCCTTTTAAAATCTGGGACAACAATGACCACTCTCACCACTCCTATTTAATATAGGGCTACAAATTCTAAGCAGAGGACAATTAGTCAAGAGAAAGAAATAAAATGGACAAAAATAGAAATGTAAGCAGTCAATTAACACTGTTTGCAGATTTTATAATCCTATATCTAGAAGATAAAAAACCTCTACCCAAAAACTGCTAAAGGTGCTAAACAAATTTTGAAAAGCTATTCACTTTTGCATGTTGTTTTCCTGTCTACCAACAACTTATCTATTGAAAAAGAAACCAGGAAGACAATTACATTCACAATAGCCTCAAAAAAAATCTAGGAATAAATCTAACCACAGAGATGAAAGACCTCTACAATGAAAACTATAGAACATTAAAGAAAGAAATTAAAGATACTACCAAAAGCAATGTACAGATCCCATGCAATCCTCATCAAAACACCAGTGACATTCTTCACAGAACTGGAGAAGTCAGTACCAAAATTCATTTGAAGAAAAAATGACCCAGAATAGGTAGAGCAATTTTAAGCCAAAAAAGCAAAGCTTGGGGCATCATACTATATGACTTCAAGCTATACTCCAGAGCTATAGTAGCAAAAAACAGCATGGAAGTGGAATAAAGATAGACCCATGGTGCAGAAGACACAGACAAACCCATACATGTACAGTCATCTTATCCTTGACCAAAGTTGCCAAAAACATACATTGGAGAAGAGACAGCATTTTTAACAAGTGGTGCTGGGACAATTGATTATCCAGATGTAGAAAACTGTAACTAGACCCTTATTTCTCACCCTGAAAAAAAAATGCATCAAAAGATGTATGAATTAAACCAGAACCTATCCAACTCCTAGAAGGAGACATGGGGCCAACTCTCCAGCTTTTAGGCACAGGCTATGACTTTCAATAGGACCCCTAAAGCTCAGGAGATAATGCCAAGAGTTAATAAATGGGATGGCATCAAATTAAAAAGCTTCTGCAGAGCCAAGAAACAAGAATGTGGAGAGAGAACCTACAGAATGGGAGAGAAATCTGTTAGCTACTCTGACAGAGGATTAGTACCTAGAATATATAAAGGGCTCAAAAAACTTTACAGCAAAAATCCAAATAACCCAGTTAATAAATGGGCAAATGAACTAAAGAGACTTGTCTCAAAAGAAGAAATACAAATGGCCAACAAATAGATGAAAAATGTTCAACATCATTAGCAATTAGGGAAAAGGAAATCAAAACTGCACTCTGCTTTCACCTCATACCAGTCAGAATGGCAGTCAGCAAAAATACAAATTATAATAAATACTGGAGAAAACATGAACACTTACATTGAAACTGTTGGTGGGACTGCAAACTAGTACTACAACTATGGAAATAAATATAAAGATTCCTTAAAAATATATAGGAATGCAACCACCATATGACCCAGCTACCCCACTCATGATCCTAAAGAACTAAAGCAATCTTACTACAGGGATGCATGCACAATGCACACCCAGATTTATAGTAAGAATTCGTAAGAGCCAACCACAGAGCCAGCCTAGGTGTCCACCAATGGACGGATAAAGAAAATTTAGTACATATGTACAATGGAGATTTAGTCAGCCATGAAGAAAAATGAAAGTATGGCATTTTTAGGAAAATGGGTGGAACTACAGACCATGACGTTAAGCAAAATAAGTCAAACTCAGAAGGTTAAGGATCATGTCTTCTCCCATTTGTGGAAGCTAGAGAGGAAAAAGGAAAAGAAAGGTGGGAATGGAACTCCTAAAAATCAAAGGGAGAGCAGTAAAGGAAAAGGACCGAGGGGTGGGAAATGGGGAGAGGAGGTGCTGGGGACTGGTATTAGCCCAACGATATTGCTATATTGTGTGCAGATACAAATATAGTACAACAAGTTCCATCCATGTAAACAATTATAATGCACCCATTAAAAAGTTGTGGAAAAAATAAACATAATCTCAGTAATAAAAAAAATGATTTAAAAAAAAATTTTCTAATTATTTTATTCTAAGTATATATTTGAAAACATTAAGTTAAAAAAGCACCAAGAGGTCAGCCGTAGTCTGGTGGGTAGACTCCATGGCCTCATGGCCCAGTATCCCCTCCGTGAGTCATACAGCCACTGGGGTTACTCAGTATCTGACCCTCAAGAGAGGGAGCATCTTGGATGATACTCAGCAGGATCACACAAGCCTTTAGAAACATGGCTTTTCCCAGCTGAGGGCAGAAGTGAAAGCAATGCAGAGGACAGGAAATATTGAAAACCTGACAGAGACCAGAGTCCTGCTGGCTTGAGGATGGATGGAGGGAGTCCCATGGGGAGCCAAGAGGGAAGTTAACTCTGCCAAGAAGCCTTGAGGCTGAAGAGGGACCCGGGCCCTGATGAGCCTCAGCTGTAGGACACTTGGATTTCAACCCTGCCAGTTCCTCAGCAGGGAAACAACTGAGTCCAACACCTCTGACCTTCAGGACCAAGGTAACAAAGGGTGCCGTTTTAAGGTGCTAAATGTGTGGAATTTGTTAGACAACATCAGTATATATGGTTACCTCTGAAAAGAGGTATAGGATTGATTGGGTCAGTAGAGATTCAGAAAATACGCACTGTTTGAACTTTTAACAGGAATATATTTATTGCACATGCTAACTTATCTTAAAATGATAAGTAGTTACCTCAGGGCAGGAAGAAGTGTACAATCTGGACATTGTAGGTGAGCAGAATGTAAGCAGAATATGCGAAAATGAGATAAGTATTTCAGGGTTGAAATGAAAATAGATAATTAGGTTTTTTAGGTTTATTTACTCTGCTCAGAATCTATTGCTAAATATATGAATTCTCTATAAATTTGAAAACTGGATTGATCTTTAAATGAACTAGCCAGATTTTCCTCAGAATTTATATCTGAGCATACTTGGTAGTGTGGGAAATATTTCATCCAAAGAAGTAAAAATATCAATAGCAATAAAGAGACTTGTCTTTTTTTCTCCCAAAGAGTCAATGAGAACTGTAGGCAGTGATTTATTTGAACACTTTTTATAGAAAAATGCTGCAAAAGTAGAAATAATTACCCTTGGCCAGCATGTTCTACTGCCATGTAAGTGATCAGCCGCACGCAGATCTGTCTTGGTAATCAAAAGTAACATTTTTTTTAAACATTTTCATACATTTTGTACTTGACCAAGTCTCACTCGCCTGAAATTAACCATCACCAGTGCCATTTCAAATGTTCAGTGCAGTAGGAATGTTGACAGCGTTGAAGCCTTTGAGATTTTTAGCTCAACACCCATGGCATATAAATTTTTGTAGCTTCAATATATAATATTTTACACAAATTAAATTTTGTTTGTAGATTTGAATGACCCTCACGTTTATTTCATATGTTCCTATTTATAAGTAGCTGATTTAGCTTTTCGAAAGTCACATGCTACTTGACTGCATAGAGTCCCTTACCCCACTGTATTCTGACTTTTCACACACACATTTTCTGAACAGCAGATTCTCGAGAGATTCCCGATAATGACCCTTTAGATTCATTCTCATTTTTTTTAATTTTAGTTGTAGACGGACACAATACCTTTTTACTTATTTATATGTGGTGCCTCACATGTGCTAGGCAAGCACTCTGCCACTGAGCCACACCCCCAGCCCCACAATTATTCATATTTGAGTTTTGTCCTCACATTATGATTTGATATGCTACCTGTTCAGCACTATTTTTCTTACATTAAAATGCCAATCTATACATAAGATCACAAACAGGATAAAAGAAAAATGCCACTTCTATGTGACCTTTTAAGTTCCATTAAGCAATAAGCCAGAGCTAAGAAAAAAATAAAGATAATAATATTTTAATTAACCTGTTAGCAATGATCAAAAAATATAGGAAAATATAGGACATAATAAGAATGACTAAAATAAAAAAATAATACAAAGTATACCTAACTTTGAAAATACCCTAATGCATTAAGATGAATAGTTGAATAGCTTTGAGTTGCCCTTATAGATATCCTCCATCTCCTGATTAATTTCATGACTGTTTACTTGGGGAAAATGAGTTTGACTTTCTTTTTGGAGGAACACATTCAAGGAAAATCTATTTTTAGAGGTATTTTACATTTTCTGGGTATTTAAGATTATATTTAATTCATTCTTGATAGTCAAGCTTATTTATCAGCTGGTATCTGGTAAGCACTTAGTAAACTGATACTTACATGAATCTAATAGACATTCTACATTTCTGAAATCCAAAGTCAGAACTTTAATGTCAGTTAAGGGTACCTGATCAGGAAATAATGTTATTGTTGTTTTTGCTTCTGACTGTAATCTCACTAAATTCTGAAACTAGATTTTAGATGATGCTAAATTCCAATTAGAAAAGAAAGTAAGTACCAAGTGTCCTTTATATCACCATACACACACATACACACACACACACACAGCAGGGCCACCCTGAGGCTGCCAGGGTCTAGCTTTGCTGCCTCCCTGGCTGGCCTCCTTCGGGTTCCATGGCCTTGTGCATTGTACCAGCTGCTCTCAAGCAACTCAGAGAAAGGTGAGAGTGGGAGCTGAAAGATGGAGTGGGGCCTTAGGCTTGGGTTGGAGAACACACATGCTACTCTTAACTAATGAAGAGGTTTTTCATGTGTAAAAGAATGAAACTAGACCTTTATCTCTCACCCTTTCCCCCTACCAAAAAAAAAAATGATTCAAAATGGACCAAAGACCTAGGAATTAAACCAGAACATATCCAACACCTAGAAGAAAATATAGGGCAAACTCTCCAACTTTTTGTCACAGGAAATGACTTTCAATAGGACCACTAAAGTTCAGGAGATAATGCCAAGAGTTAATAAATGGGATGACATCAAATTAAAAAGCTTCTGCACAGCAAAAGAAACAAATAGAAATGTGGAGAGAGAACCTACAGAATAGGAGGAAAATCTTTGCTAGCTACTTTTCTGACAGAGGATTAATACCTAGAATATATAAAGAGCTCAAACTTTACACCAAAAAATCCAAATAGGTAAATGAACTAGACATGCCTCAAAAAAAAAATACAAATGGCCAACAAATAGATGAAAAATGTTCATCACCATCAACAATCATGGAAATGCAAATCAAAACTATGCTCAAATGTCATCTCATACCAGTCAGAATGGCAGTCAGCAAAAATACAAATTATTATAAATGCTGGAGAAAACGTGAAGAAAAAGGAACAATTTTACACTTAACGCTGTTGGTGGGACTGCAAACTAGTACAACAACTAGGATATCAATATGAAGATTCCTCAAAAAATAGGAATTCAACCACCATATGACCAGCTACACCCATCATGATCCTGAAGAACTAACATCACACTACAGTGATGCATGCACACCCAGGATTATAGCAGCACAATTTGTAAGAGCCAACCTGGGTCCTTCAATGGATGAAGGAAATGTGGTACATATGTACAACGGAGATTTATTCAGCCATAAAAAAAATGAAATGCTGACATTTGCAATAAAATAGATGGAACTGGAGACCAATGTGTTAAACAGAATAAGTCAAACTCGGAAGGCCAAGGGTTCTGTTTTCTCTCATATGTGGAAGGCGTAGGGGAAAAAAATGTGGGCAGGTCTCATGGAAACCGAAATGAGATCAGTAAAGGAAAGGGGTCAAGGGTTGGGGCTGGGGAGGGAGGAGGGAAGTGCTGGGGAGTGATGCTGGCCAGATGATATTGTCATGTTTTGTGCATGTTCCAACATGTAACAAATCCCATCATCATACATCAGCATAAGGTACCAATAAAAAATGTGGGGAGATGAAATAGTTAAAGGGAGGGCATTTACTATAGAAGCTTAACCTGGAGGTTTATAAACATAATACATATTTTATTATTTTCATTCTATTTGACTCTTATTAATTCTAATAGCTTAAAAAGCTTTCCCCACTTGCAACAATGTACACAAGATAGATATCATCAGCTCCGCCCTGGAAGAGTCCATCTCCACACTGAGTGGGATGTCAGAGGCAGTCAGATGCACAGATTTATAGTCAGGGAAGTACTCGTGCTGCAGGAAAATTCAGAGATACAGGCAAGCAGAGAATTCCTGATGCCTTGCTCTGAACAGAAAGTAGGAGGAGGAGCAGGTAGTAAAGGAACAGGCAGCCCAGGTCAAGCCCAGGTGTGCCGAGCGTTCCAGACGACAGGGGAGAGCCCAAGGTGACGCTGGAGCAGGCAGTGTGGCTGTGGAGCATGAAAGGGCAGGCTCCAGTTTTACAAAAGCAGCCTGGGAACGGGTTTGCAAGGCAGAAGCCACCAAGCATGTCCCACACCGCAGGGAGGCTAGGAAGCCAGGGTGGGGACGCGCTTTGGGGCTGAACCATGGAAGAGGCTGATGAGTTTGAGCAGAGCAGCTCAGGGAGAGGTCGAGATGGAAGCCAGACTGAGGTAAATTGCAGAGCAGATATAAGAAGCTATGCCTTCCATACCACTAAACCTTCTGCTCTACTTCCCGTTTGCTGCCTCTCATTTCTTCCCACAGGATTGGCCCTTTTCTGGTGCAGACAATAAAGCACCTGAACCACATCTTAACCTGCTCCCAGTCTCTCACAACCCTGCTTCTCCACTGCCTTTCCCTTTAAGGCCCCAACCCTGGGTCCATCCCTCAGTCTGCCTTCATGGCCTGTGTACCCTGGGCTCTGGGGCCCTGCCGCAGGACACTGCTAAAATCCAACCATCATTGCTCCTGATGATCAGGGTCACACTTGAAGACTCTCCTGTGTCCTTGGGTAGGTCCAATTCCCCCTGCCCCCAGTTAACCCTCCCAACTCCCACTCATCATCATCCTTGATGTTTCCATTTCAGGAAGAAAACTGAGGACATTTAACACAAACTGCCTGGGTCCTGCCATCCGTACATCTCTACAAATTGACCTGTGTCTGCCTCCACACTTTCCTTCTACCAGAGAACAAACGTCCCTCCGGTGTAAGCAGTTCACCTATGCCTCCCTTTTATCCCGTTGTTATGGTGTGGATATGAGGTGTCCCCCCAAACTCCTGTGTTAGTGCAGAGATATTCAGAGGTGAAGTGATGGGACTGTGAGCTGTAACCTAGTCAGCCCATCCTCGTTCCGATGGACTGGGTGGTAATGTAGGCAGGTGGGGCGTGGCTGGGGGAGGTGGGTCACTGGGTGCATCTTCCCTGTTGCCTTCCTGGAAGGACCCCTTCCCAGCTCCCTCTCTGCATCCTGGCTGACACAAATGGAGCAGCACTCTTCCACCACGCCCTTCTGCCATGATGTTCTGCCTCATCTTGGGCCCAGAGCAATGGAGTCAGCCCTCTATGGACAGACTTTGGATACTAGGAGCCAAAACAAACTTTTTCTCCTCCAAGTTATTTTTGTCGGGTTTTTGGTCACAGCAACAAAAAGCTGACCAACACACCCATTTGTTCCTTTTTCTCTTAGACCTTGTTCTTCCTATAACCCTCCTCTCTCTCCAACATCTCAGTTTCACCATAAGATTTTTAGTGTCTTCCCCTTACTTATTTCCTCCCTTCCCTCTTTTCTTTCTCACTATTCCTCCTCAGCTGAACATTTTTAAAATCAGCCTACATTCCCAGTTCAGTTTCCCATTACTGCTCAGGCCTCTCAAACCCGGTCCTCATGTCCACCATGCCCGTGAGAGCACCTGCACATGAACCCTTCTTCATTCTCGTAACTTCCTGATGCACTTGACTTGATCTCACATCCCTGAGGTTTTGTGCCGAGTTCCCAACACTCATGTTTCCTTCTGCTCTCTGGTGGCTTCCTCTTGCTTACACCTTGGTGTTGGTGTTCTAGGGTTCTGCCCTTGGCCCAAAACTCTCCTCTCTGCTGTTCTTTGAGCCACATTATCTACTCTGTGGCCTTGGTAATCACAGACACACTGAAGGTTCCCAAATCATAGTCTGCATCCTGGTCTCTTTTGTGACTTCCAAAGCATAGACCAATTATCTGCTGAACAGCAAATGTAATGACCCAAACAGAATTTTCTTTCTCCTGCCCAGATCCGATTTTCTGACATTCTGTACCTTGGATTGGGGCTTAACTAATGAGCAAGGCACAGCCAGTCTGAATATGTAGTCTTGGCCCCTCAGGGAGGCTATAGACAAGCCGCCAAGCTCCCTAGAGATTATTCCCATAGTTCTCCTCCTTGTTTCTGGCTTCAGTTTAAAATAATTTCCAGTGTGGCTGACTGGTCCCCTAGTTCCCTGGGACACTGAGCTGATGACATCAGGCAAGTGACAAGCCAAAAAAAAAAAAAAAAANCTTCTTGCCTTTTAGCACCTAAGCCAAAAAAAAAAAAAAAAAAGAGTGGGTTCTAGCAATTGTCGTGAGTTTCGATGAACACCTGGAGCTGGTTATCTGCACCAAGGGATGAGGACATTCAACTTTGTCACCCCCACACCAAGGGGATGCATAAAAATGTCGAGGTCCAAAAACAGAAAGTACAGAGAGCTGTGCTATGCTCCAAAGGACTAGTGACCTCATCTGTTTGTAGTCTCAAGACTGAACACGTTGGCACCTGTAACACCTGCCCTGCAGCCTCCCTTAGTGATGCAGAAAGTGCCCTGGGGGGTGCACACCAAGTTTCTGGTCACCTGACCAAAGGAACAGATAGAGAAGGTCAGAAGATTCTATAAAATGCCTGAAAAAAACCAAGAAGTAGAGGAAAGGGGAACTGAATCCTTTGTTTTGGAGACCCAGGACAGGTTGAAAGATGGCGTCTTAGCTTGTGCTGTTAAAACACCCGAAACTGGGTAATTTATAAAAAACTCATTTATTTCCCATAATTATGGGGCCGGGAAGTCCAAGATCAAAGGACTGGTCAGTGTCTGGTGAGGCCTGCTGCTGTGCCCACACACGGTAGCAGATTAAAAGTAGCAGGTTGGAAGGCCTCAGTAGTTCCCCGGAGCCACTTCCGTGAGCACTAATGGCATTTATGAGGGCAGAGCACTCCTGACTCAGTCACCTCCTGAAGGCCCACTCCCATACCATCATGTTTCCACCGTATGAACTGGGGCACACGTACGTGGCAGGTGGTTCGATCCTGCTAAAGCAGCTCAAGTTCCATGAGACCTGAAAAGCCTCCTGATTTGTGGTGAAGATGCAACTGATAAGAAAAGTCATGAGCAAAGGTAATAGACACCTTCAGAGACAGGCTAAGGCCAGGATCCATATCCCAAGTTCAGAGTCGAATCCAATTCACAGATGTCAAGGTGAGCCATAACAATAATTCCACTATTAGTGCTGCCAGTAAACCAAAAGCTTTGGGAATTTGCAACCCCAGAAGGCTTATCAGGCTCAGGCAAGGCCATGTGTCAGAGAGCATGAGGTTTTCTGCCATTGTGGTGGGCATAACATATAGCGGCAATACGGTGACCAGCAGGGAAAAGTGGGTGTGGGTGAGCAGGCCACCTCTTCACATGATCAGGCTCCACACTCAACAACTTAACTCCCTCTCCAGACCCTAAGACCATGTGCAAAGTCACAGGTGAGTTAACCCTAAGAAGAATCTGCTCTGGAGTCTTGGACAGTGGGGAACAAGTGGCTATCATCTTCCTATGAAAATATTGTCCTCATGACTTTCAACAGCAGCAGGGCTTGGAATTGGTGGGCTTAATATATGAACTTCCTGTTTCTGAGGAGTTAGGGATTCTCAGAGTAAGTCAGGGGCACAGAGCATGCTCAGTAGGTTCTGATCCAGTAGACCCTTCAGAGGGGCCTTACTTCATGGGCTGGACCCTCCAGAGTGTTGCATTAGCACTAAACCAAACGCTGATACATGGTGTCATGTCCCTGTAGCCAACACACCCACTGGGAACCAGCCCTGGGTGAAGCACAGGATGGATGCTTGCACTCTCCAGCCTGGAGATCCACTTGGGGAGTGGATGCTTTCCTGTGCTGTGACCTTAAGCTTCACTTCCTTGGAAGTGTTGGTTCCCAGCATGATCATCACTTCCACAAGAAGCGATCTCATTCCATTGAATAGAAAGCAACAATTCCTCCCGTGTAACTACTGTGACTCTTCATGCCAACAGATCAGGAGCCAAAAAGCCTCAGGGGCAGCCCCGTAACAGGACTCTGCAGCAACCAGTCCTGGCAAGGAGAAAGCACACACCACCCGCCTGCCCAGAGATGAGCCCCGAGTCATTTCACGTGTCCAGGACAGACACCCGAGTTGTTGGCCAACACTGAGACCTTCCAAAGGAGAGCAGAAAGGAAGCGGGGCTTCCAGTTGTGGTCTGAAGAGCCGCTTCGGCAACTGGATCTGCAGTGGCTTCTGCTAACCACATGTAGTGACTCATTTCGGGGCAGTGCAGCTGGCCACTGCTTTGAGACGAACTCTGAGGCAGATAGGAGTGGATGGCGGTGGGTGTGAGGGGCAGGCGAGTTGTGCTGGCACCCCATTCACCACTAGCCCCAGCACCTGCGGCAGAGGCAGGGGTCCAGCAATCTGCAGCCAACTCAGCACAGGTGCACAAGGCAAGGCCTTGCCCAGGGCCCCTGCTGCATGCCTCTCCTTTCCTACCCAAGGATGCCAGGGCCCAACCCAGGGGCCAGGTCTCTGAAGAGGTTTCTGCCAACTAAATGCATTCTGCAATTTCACTTGGTGTTATCGGAGTTAATCAAAAGTTATTGTGACCCTGCCAAACTCTTCAAGGTTCTGACCTGAGGCTGCACCAGAATGTTATCCAGGAGGACGGTGCTGTGGACATTTTTGAGATAGGAATGGAGGCCTGGCTTCCCCTCAGCTGCAGAAGCTGTTGGAAGAGAACTCTGATCATGCTGCCAGGCCCAAGATGGGCATTTTATATTCTGGCTCTGCTGACCAGTTGTTCTCCCTTCCTGTGTCTGCCCTGAGAGCCGGGGGTCATCCTGAACCCACGGGGAGATGGGAATCTTAAAACCTGCCATCAGGAGCAGCGTTAGAGCTGACTCAGAATGCTATTCAGGTGAGGGTCAGACAGTAGGTGTGGGGATGAGGGGCGCTTTCCGGCTGAGATTAGTGAGCAGCTGTTTACAGTCAGGCTTACCAGGGCAGAACGGGTGCCACAGAGAAGAAGTGTGCGACTGTGCAGACACCAAACCTCGGTCTTTACACCAAGACCTGCAGGGCACGCCCAGGCTTCCTGGGTGCCCCCCCCTCCAAGCTCCAGCCTGCTGCATCATCTCAGAAAAGGGTTACAAAGGATGAGCACAGAGTTGGATGCCCTTTAATGAGGCATTTGGCCAAAATTTAGGATTTACCCCAAGAAGGATTATGGGTTATTCAGTTAGTGTTGCAAAAACAGGCCAAAAGCTCAGTGGACAAATCCCAATCTCGGGAGTCAGGGAAAGACACAGGGCATCCCTGGGTAGCACTTCACAGCCGAGCACCCCACTCCAACGTGGGCCATACCTGATGCTGGTTAACGGGATGCTGCTCTATGAGGCACTAGAGACCACCGATTTCGTTCTCTTGCCATGACCCCATGTCATTGGAACTAATTCAAGCCCCAAATGGCAGAGGATGTTAAAACTGGAGGAATATCTAAGACTCCTCAGAAGGGAGGTGTTTAAAGAGGCAGCTTAGCAGGGGCCACTCAACCCAGCACCCGCTGGAGTGGGATATATTTCCCATCCCCGTCACCAGGCAGGGACAACTTTGTCAATACTCTCACAGTGATAGATGGCTGTGTTCACTGCCCAAGGGTATCCCAGCAAAGCACAATGCCTCCATAGCAGGCCGAGCTCACTATGAAGATACTCGTCAGGGCGCAAGCTCCCCACATAAATCCACTCGGGTCAAGACAGACGGTGCAGACTGGATGTCACCTGCAGCATTCCACTGGACAGAGCTACAGAAACACTCGCCCTTCCAAGGGTGGATCAACTATAGCCAGGGGCTGTTTCTCAGCAGCTGATGAGCTATGAAAGGTTTTTAAATTTTTAAGTGGTTCAGGAAAAAAAAAAATTAAAAAAGAATATTTTATGATGTGTGAAAATTATATAAAATTCAAATTTCAGTGTCCATAAATAAAGTCTTATTGGAAAGCAGCCATAGTCACACATTTTAGTACTTCCTGGGCAGCTTTCAGGCTAAATGAGAGAGATACGTAGCTGCAAAAGCTTAAAATATTTAGTATCTCTCCTGTTGTACGCCGAATTGTGTTCCTTCAGAATTCATATGTTGAAGCCCTAATCTCCAGTCCCTCAGATTCAACTGCCTTTGAAGACAGACCTGTAAAAGGGTAAGAGGGAAACCGAGTTAAATGGGGTCACATAAGGGGGCCTTATCCAAGGGGACTGCTGCCTTCACAGGAGATTAGCATGTGGACATGAGCACCATGTGATCACAGCAAGAAGACAGCATCCAGGAGCCCAGCAGAGAGGGTTTGGGAGAGACCAGCCCGGCCCACACTGTGACCTTGGACTTCCACACTGCAGAACTGTGAAATAGTTCTGATGTTTAAGCCCCACCGTCAGCGGCATTTCATATCAGCCTGACCAAACTAATACGTAACATTTACAGAAAAGATGTGCCACCCCCGTCCTGTGCTCAAGTAGCCTTCCGACATCCACTGAGCCCGAGCGCAGGACTTTGTGAATCTGCATTGTAGCCCAATGATTCATCCAGGGCCCCAGAGGTGGAGACCTGTCCTCTTCATCTCCTTCTAAGACCAGTGGAGAAGGCATGGGGGTTGCTGCCTTTCATGGTGGGCCATGAAGGCCAGCTACTTATAGCCACCCAAGGGGGGCGTACAGACCACCCATCAGAGCAGAACAGGAGCTCTGGCTGCCCACAGATGACATCTGCAGAGCTCTGGACACAGGCAGAGACAACCAGGACCACAGAACATCTTCCCGTCACCACGCATCTGGCCCACAGCTCTGCCCAACCGATTCCAAGCCGTCTCCCTCAGCAGCTCCAGAGTATCCTGGTTCAGAAACATCTCCTTGGCCGTAGCACCTAATCCTCTTTACAGCTTTTATTGTGATGATGCCTGGATTCTACGTCCCTTTCCCTCC
Source organism: Marmota marmota marmota (assembly GCF_001458135.2). Taxonomy (NCBI): domain Eukaryota; kingdom Metazoa; phylum Chordata; class Mammalia; order Rodentia; family Sciuridae; genus Marmota; species Marmota marmota. The sequence goes on along the minus strand of NW_025999991.1, from coordinate 4,353,811 downwards.
TCTCCCAGAATACATAAAACATCCTGGGTTGTTTTGTTATCCAGACCTGTCTCTCTGCATGTCTCATTTTAAAGAGAACACTAGGCTGTTCGCCCCTTTCCTGTTCTTGCTAAGAGGACAGTTTATCAGCATCCACTGGCATTGCTGAAACATGCTTCACACACATGCAAAGGTCACAGTCCGACACCCAGTCCCTTCAGAGTGGCAGCGGCCTTTCATGTCAGCCAGCCGTTTACCAAGGCACACAAAGCGTCTCAGCATTCCCCTCCATCCTCAGGGAAGGGGACGGGCACAGACCAGTAACGCAATCCAGGGAAGCTCGGAGGTGTTTGCTAAATTCATAGACAAGACCAATGGCACATGTCACTTATAAAGTTTGGGTGTTTATCTACATTTTTAAGTGATATCAAGTACATATTAAATACCAAGAAAGACCAAGTTCCTTTCCCTTAACCTTGGAAACTCCAAATAACTGAACGGCCACCACAGTACACTGGGATTTTAGATATTTACCCATGTGAGGGCGGCTCAGGAGACTGAGAGCGAGGTCTGCAGTCAGCCCCAGCGAAGGCCTGGGCTGGGTGGGATGGCGCTGGGGAACAGCTATTCCCTGGAGAACAGTGTCACCTATGCTGTACCTTGATGACTGCAGAGGATCCGGATAAGCCAAGATGAGGGTGAAGACAAGAGATGGGGTCCATCCAGAGAGAGCGAGACCTTCACCTGAAGTGTGACGCGTTTCCATGGCGACAGGAGCACTCCTATGTGACATGCCAACGTGGAAAGTGAAGCCTCTGGTCTCTGCAGCTGGAGGTGCCTCTGGAATCGCCACCCAGCTAAGGCCAGCAGCACTCAGACCTACCCACACCCCGGGCACCTCCTCGGCTCTCTCCATCCTCCAGGCACTCAGCAACTAATGCTTCTGTGCACCTACTAGGTGCCAGGCCCTGAAGATACAGGAGAACATAGTCCTGCCCTTAAGGAACTACAATTTTGCTGAGCTAAAAAAATAAGCATAGATAAGTCAGTATTTTAAGAAAATTAAAAGTTCTCACATTATAAAGAAAAATTCATTTGGATAAATCCTGAAGACAAATCATCATCTTCCTGTTCAACAGGTGTCTGCTCACAGGATGTGCTGATCATTACTACCCAAAGAACATGTACGAAGACACGAATTGGTGTGAATATACTGTGTATACAACCAGAGATATGAAAAATCGTGCTCTATATGTGTAATGAGAGTTGTAATGCATTCCACTGTCATATAAATTTTAAAAAATTAAAGATTTAGTTAAAAGTCAAGTAAAATTTAAAATTCAGATCCTTAAGAGCACTAGCAACATTCCGGGCATGCCCGACTCAGCTGAGCCTAGTGGATACGCAGCACACACAGCAAGTTAGAGAGCATCGTCATAATTCTGAAGGCACCATTGCACAGGGCTGCACTAGAACACCTGTCGGGTCTGCACACCCCTCACTGACAAGACTGAGCAAGGATTTGGTCGGAGATATACTGGCCGACAGCCATTTGGGTACACAGATTCCTGAATAAAACTTTTTCATTACTTTGAAAATCCAATCAAATCATAATTCTTTTTAAATCACTCTGTCACCAATTAAGACACAGCATACTTTCAGCGTGCACTTACACGTGGCAGTTTATACTTTGGAGACAAGACTGAGGATGCACTTTTGTCGTCTCCATTTCTCGGACCTCATCAGAATGATAGTAAAGGGATGAGAACGATCCACAATAATTTTAGGAAGCAGATTTGCAAAGGATTAAAGATGAGATGTAGGGGGACAAGAGTGAAGGAGGACAGGAGGAAAAGTCACCATCTGAATGACATTCAGAGGGTCTCAGGCAACATGCCAGGCCACAGGGAGACAGGGAACCAGACGGCCTGTGAAAGGTTCCCATCCACCCCAACTCCACATGGAAAACCCGGGGAAGCCAGGCTTTGAAACACAAGCCAAAAGGGACGCTCTTTATTCACGATGTCAGACACACTCACGACATCACAAGCTGAGAAGATAAAGGACAGCCATCACACAGACCCAACCCCGAGCAGAGCCAGCTGTGGCTCAGTGTTTGGGAATATGTCCAAAACCAGGCGACGCAGGATACAACACAGGGTTCCCACACAGCCCCCTGTGCCCTCGCTGAGCGCACGGAGGACCTGATGCATGCAGTCTGATCTCTCACCCTGACATTATGGACCTCATTCTTCACGATGAGTGCTCACCCACCACACATTACCAGATAGCTGAGGAAACGCTGTGATATAAAGACCAAGACTGAAGAGACCAAATAAAGACCAAGATTAAAAAAAATAAATAAGTTGATCACAAGTTAATAAGGGAAAAAGAAGATGCAGGAAAACAAACTTTTAAAAGATTCTAATATTAAGAGACCTCTAAAGAGACATTCCATTCACAAATGATAATTTGCTATAAAAAGGGGGAAAAAAATCAGAGAATAAGATTCTTAGAAATTAATATGATAATCAACTTCAGTAGTCTAAGAATATCTTGGAGAAAAACAGAATAAAGAGATAATAACTATTAAATAAGATCAGAAGACAAACCCAGGATTTTTCCCCCAATCTAACAGATTCCAGAAATAATAGACAAGAATAAAAGGAAAATAGGTAATTCTCAGAACCCTTAGGAAAAAAAGAGATAGTATTTCACTTTCCAGAGAAGATGGAAGATGACGACTCCCTTTGCCTTGGGAGGTGATTTAACACTGGATGGTGGATAACAAAGTAGCAACATCTTCAGAGTTTTTGTAAGGGCTGAATGAAGACATTTCCAAACATGCTAGGATGCCTCTCCCTCTTTGGAAAGGGATGAAGGATATATTTCAGCAAGAGAAAGGACTAAAGAAAGAGGAAATGACATAGGAAAGAGTGGCTCCAACTGAGGACAAGTGTGTAAGAAAGTCCCAGGGGGACAGCTACACAGCAGGCAGAGCAACGGCTTAGGTTCAGAGAAAAAAATGAACTAAGACAGAGGGAAGTCTATGGTTGAAGGTGAAAAAAAAAAACCAACAGAATAGATGGTACAGTGTTGTTACTGTAAGATGAGGTTACGGTAAAGATGACCAGTTCAAGTGAAAAGCAAAAGAAATTCCAGGTAAAACAAAGAGTTCAAAAGAAGTCCGATTATGGTGTACTACACAGCCGTCTAATGAGCAATGACTGTCTAAGCAGATCAAGAAAACTATTTTCAAGTTCTCTGAAAACAATGGACAATGAAGACAATTACAATTAAAGAATGAACTGAACAGGCACTTCACAGAAAATGAATGATCAATATACAAAAAAATGTTCAACGTCTCTGGTAAACAGAGAAAAGCAAGTTAAAACTACATTAAGATGTCACTTCAGTCAGAATGGCAATCATCAAGAACACAAATAATAATAAATGTTGGCAAGGATATAGGGAAAAGGGCACATTCACACATTGCTAGTATGACCACAAATTGATGGAACCACTCTGAAAGGAGTATGGGGATTCCTTAGGAAACTAGAATGGAACCACCATTTGACCCAGTTATTCACTACTCAGTATATTCCCCTTTAAAAAAAAGAAAAAAAAAAAAAAATCAGCAAACTACAGGGACACAGCCACATCAATGTTTATAACAGCTCAATTCACAACAGCTAAGCTATGGAACCGACCTGGGTGCCCTTCAACAGATGAATGGATAAAGAAAATGTGGTATATATACATGATGGAACATTACTCAGCCATAAAAAGGAATGACTTTATGACATTTTCCAGTAAATGGATGGATCTGGAGAGCCAATCCCTCCCCCGACCACAAAAAAAAAAAAAAGGCCAAATGTTCTCTTTGACATGTGAATGCTAACACACAAGGGCAGGGGGAGAAGTTCACTGGATTAGACATAACTGTCCTATGTTTATTTATGAATACAGGACCAGCGTAACTCCACATCATGTTCAACCACAAGAATGGGATCCTAGTTAGAATAAGTTATACTCCATGTATGTATGTATGTCAAAACACACTCTACTATCATGTGTAGCTAAAAAGAACAAATTTTAAAAGAATGGAATGAAAGGCTATGTGGACATGGAAAACAAGAGTTGGAAAATAGGAAGAACTAAAGGAATGTCGCCGATATCCTTATGTCACACGGTAAAGGGATCAAGAAACATTGCCTAGAAAGAATGAATTAATGATTAGAATACTGTAACAGACCTTTTGTTTCTCAGAAATACAGGAAAATAGAATAAGCTTTACAACTAAAGAATTTGCTTAGCAAAGTTAGAATATTTTAAACTCCTATATACATGTTGACTGGTTAAATTTTCTTTTGATATACTGCTTTGGATCTTAAAGTGTAATTTAAAATTTTAACATTAAACATTTAAAGTGGTACAAAAGAAATATTGCCTGTATTTGATTAGATAATCAATAAAAAGTAAACCATTAGAGTCCAAAAGTATTCAATAAAGGAGCTAAAAAAATAGTAATACAATTATGCTCAGATGGAGATGAAGATAGGAATACTTCCACCAATAAGCCAATCATAAAATAAATGGTTAAAATTGATAAATCAATAAATAACAGTTTAAGTATATTATTTCACAATATGGAGGCATACACCAGATAAAATGGTTGAAAAATTTAAAAAATGGTTTCCTCCGAGATGTGGAATTAGAGAAGGAGATGTTGTTACTCTCATCATAAATGCTTCTGCACTATGGGATTTTAACCACACTCATTACTGTGTATCAAAGACAATAGTAATTTTTATCACTGACAAAGCCATGATTTCGAGTTCAGAAGTCTGACTCTAGAGGCCTCAGTCTTATTAAACACAAATTAACTAGACGTCTTCACTGAGATTTGGCAAAAGGAAATCAGAAAAAAAAAAAAAAAAACACAAACATGTAGCATTTTATAAACCAGAGGCCTCAAAGGGCGAGTCTCTGGCCAATGTGGTCAACAATACCTAGAAACCTGGAAGAAATGTGATCCAAGTATTATGTGCATATGGTTAAAAAAAAAATCCAATCTTCTCCCACCCAAGACACACTGAGTCAAAAACTGTGGGGGATTGACCCAGAGATCGTTTTAATAACCTGTGGCACCATCCAATGCCTACTAACCTCTAGGTCACTGTGAGGGGCAGACTAGACACATCACTACTAAGGTTTTCAATGAGTGCTATTTATCTATGTGCAGATGAATGTGTGGCAAGTTATGGAAAGATTCCAGAATCAAAGTATTCACTTAAATATGCTTAGATTCCCAGAAAAAATAAGTTTTAGACAGACATGGTCTCCACACACTGTAAGACAGATCCAAGGTGAGTGGAGCCTACACACAGTTCAACAAGCAGACCAGCCGCTGCACAGAGAGCCCCCCACACCTCTCCAGCAGGACGGTGTCCATGTGTCCTGCAGTCCTAGGCCTCGATGCAGAGCCACCTGGCAGCAGCATCATAAGCAAAGTAGCTTGCATTCCTTCCCCAGGAACCCCATTCCAATTCTAGCTGAAAGAGCCCAAATTATTTTTAAATATATTTATCATGCTGCTAATCATGTTTGATTTCCATAAATCAAAGTGTAAATCAGCCTGTTCAATCACAGCCTTTCTCATCGGTGAGCCCACTCGGCTCAATGCTCTGGGGACATCTCGAGTAAGAAGACCTTCAGGTTAGGAGCGTTCTCAGTACTCAAAAGCTACTCGTGTACAAAAAAATTCAGAAAGGATATATTGGGGGGG